>NC_133899.1:59250776-59288276 GCF_964199755.1 Larus michahellis | reverse complement strand
TCTTTTTATCTTAAAATTGTACTTAAATATTGTAGGCTAATTCACTTAGAATTTATTATTATTTTTAAATGACTATTTTTTCTATGCAGAATAATATGATAAACTATATTATATAAGCAGAAAGATATGCCAAGGGGTTTACATTACATATGAACATACATACTCCTATTTGTAATTGAAAATTTCTCTTTTGTGGTTGAATTAAAACGTAGTATAATTTCAGTTTTATAATGCAAATATTGTTTAAACTGAAAGCATTTGGTATTTTGCTTACAGTATTTTTTTAGGAATAATTTAAAATGTGTAGCTTTAAAGAAAAAAAGTTTTATGGAATTATAGCGGGTGAGCAGCAGTTTCCACATTGTTAGGGCACAGAAGTTAGAGTTCCGATTGCCACATTAATCAGAAAGAATCGATACTACGAAATCCATTTCATTTAATCTCATTATTGAATAAACAGCTCTGTAGTATTGCCTATTTGTACTTGTTTCTCTAATAAAAATGCAACTGTAGCTCTCAACACAAATTAGTTTTAATTATTTAAATGATATGAATTTGTCAAACGTAAATAATCTAACACCTGTTTTGCCTTTTCATTTTATGAAAAAATGTTTCGTGAAAACTAATAGAGGATGATAGTGGGAAATAATAAAGGTAGGTCTATGTATTTATTACCATTTATTAATTAAAGAAAATGCAAGTGTGAGTTGATTACTATCTAGCAGGATGAAGAAACAGTCCATTTCATTGCTATGCCAGGACATAGCAGAAAACAGTAAAACAGAGAGGTACCTCACATACACTGGGTCAATGCAACTCACTTGTCCTATGCTCATCTCTGAGAATTGGTGACAGTGATTTACACTATAGCAATTAATCATCTGAATACAATGATAACATTACAAAGCAATGAGTGGTGTAGCTTTTGAGACACTTAATCAAGACACCAAAAGCTGCCATGACAGTCACCAATATACGTGAAACAAACCTTCTCAGGCAAAGGAAAAGACAAATCTGAGTTTCCCTGCTTTGTATTTGGTTTAGTAACTTATTTTCAGGAGATCTGCCTGACCGTATATGAAGAGTACCCTGAGTGTCAGAAGGGTATAGCGTGGTATAAAACCAATTGGTAGCAAACTCTGAAAATGGATATCTGTTTGTTTACTCCACAGAATAGTATAATCATATTTGTTGTTTCTGTTTCGTGCTACATTTTGTTTAAAAGATTTGCTATTTATAATACTGGCTATCTTAACATACTGCCCTGAATTCATTTATCATTTGGTTGAGGAGGGAAATTAAATGTGTAATCCAGATGTGGTTGGTGGTGGTGGCCTCATGTGGCACTTCAAGCAGTAATAATTTGTATGACTTTCTGTATATTAAACTACACTTTAATATTGGTTCTGTTTGTGGTGTATTAACTATTATCCTTTCTTGGTAAAGGAAATGTGCTAAGCAGATAGTTACTGTTCTAAATCAACAAGGCCATTTTAGAGTCACACGAAGCTGTTGAAACCTACCACTCAGTAGTTTGTCTGCCAGATTAATCATCTTTATTGTCCCTTCTGGAGGTGTCTCTCTTCCTTCGTGCAAAATATTTCCAGCAGGCAGGCTTATCGTGAGAACTTATGGCACTCCAAGGATATGATTATATGACCATCACAGTTAATATTGTGCCCTACATATCAATAATATAGCCCAGGGTTTCACAGCCGTCTTTTTTCAAAAAATGCAAATTACAGAAAATGTTTTCTAAGGCATTTTATTGTATTTCAGAGTACATTTTCTCTCAAAATGCTCTTATGATTATTTTGTATTAGCTGTACTCCCTTCTCAGAGCAGTTAATTTAAAACACTTGTACTCAAATTTTTGCATATTGGCCTCTTTTATAAACCCTATTTTTTGCAACATTTAATTATTGTTAAATAATCAGTAAATATATTACAGGAAAGGTACTGTTGGACTACTGATATGGTTTTGATGTCATTGAAATTCAACTAAAAGTCAGTAGTTAGAATAAAATTATGTTTCTAGTGTTGCAAAGAATACAGTATGCGACTACTCAACAAAAATGTGGATTTGATTTAGTTATTGTTATTTTTATAACAATTTTAATAATTTTATAACTTGAAACTACATAAATATAAACTACAATGTCATTTAAAAGAAAAAAAAAAACATATGCAAGAAAGCCATATGTTTTCAAAACTCCCACTATAAATTGGAGGACACCTTCCTGTTGTGGTACTTTTGATGTTGAAGAAAGGGCTAGTAACTGCCTTTAAGCCTCCAGAACTGTTTTGTTGTTGATCTGACCACAGCTTTGGTAAGAAAAATAGTATTTTTAGAGAAAAATTTCTTTTGCATTTACGTATTAGGCTGGAACTTTGGTCTTCATTTTTAATGGGCTGCTGTGAAAGCATAGAACTATTTTACAACCTAGTGAGCTAGCTTGTAATCTAGATACATAAATTAATATAAGTAAAATGATAGTATTATCTTTGCTGATGTTGCATTCAATGCTGCAATGTATCTCAAGAAGCCTTCGTGTTAGTAAAGATGCTATGATGACAAGCAAGTACATCAGGATAATCAGGTTCAATAGTAGTATCTTCGAAGCAATATCAAATTGTAGCTCAGTTTTTAAATATATTTCCCTAAATAAGTGCAGTTCTTTGTTACTTAATCTGAGCTGTTAGTAAGGGGAGGGGGGGAAATTAACACTAATATTTTTAATCTAATGTATTGATACAAGGTAAACATCACCCTAGAATTAATTGCTTGATTTCTATTCTAAAAGCTCACTTGGCAATTTATCATATTCCAGACTTTTGAAGCCCAGTGAAATTTTGTAATAGTGTTACCTGGCATCAGCTATTCCTGGCACAATGTATTATATCTCTTTCAGCACCTAGAGAATGTAACACACATTGTTGAAACAATTTCTACTGTGCATGCTAATTCTAACTTCAGATTGGAGCTTTGAGTATTATCTAGCTTGAAAACAGAAAATGTAAGCAAAAAAAGGCCATATTTGAGAACCCCTTTTTACATGACAGTTGATGTGTCTGTTTATATGAATGTTTTAATTGTACACATATCTGTAAGACAGTATAGCTAGAAGTACTAAATAATTTGCATCCAATTTGTATAAACTGATCTAATTTGCAATTTTCCTTCGTTTGAGCTAAAATAGTCAATGTCCTGATATATTGTCTTCAAACTTAATATAACTGTACAGGCACATCTAAACATCAGCAGTTGCAGAATGAGATGTAGAGGATAAGAATGAAGAAGCAGTACCAGTGTGATTTTATAAAAGCCACAAGACTGCAAAAGTATGTCATACAGATAGGTTTATGAAAAGAAGTAACCATTTTATCTTTGATTATAATGCTTCAAAGGACAAGTGTATTTTCACCCAATTCTTATTCATAACCTGTCAGTAAACTCAAATCTCAGAGAAATATGTTCTGTTTAAAACAACAGTGTTTTTTGAGGAGTCTTGTTATAATTAATTTCCCCTCTGCAATTCAGTTCATTTTTTTTTCCCAATGAATGGACATCACTTGCTCTACAGTGAAAAGAAGGGGATATTTTGAAAAGAAGGATGTTCCTAATAAGACTGCATTACTTACTGGGAGCCAATTTGATTGCATTTGACTAATGCATTAATTTTTATCATTATTGTAGGTCATCAAGACAAGCAATGGAGTGTCATCAGTGAGAATAATTTTAAGTCAGAAATTGGATTGGTTTTTGCTCCCAGCATCAGTGAGACTAGTAGGGTTCATGGCATACCTAGGTTCAGGTGTCTGCTCTTTTGCTATGAGTGTTTGACTATGTTATGTTCAAGCAGAACTCCTGATGAAAAATACTAATACCAATTTTAACTGAACATGCATACTTCTATGTAGAAATATATAAACAAAAAATAATCTTTAATTCATGTATTTAAAGAAAGCACAAATGGGTATAAAAAAGGACTCAGCAGTGAATTGGTAGTCCAAATTTGCCCACACATAGGCAGTATAATACTTCTATCTTCAGATTTGCATGTTAGTCAATAATATTATACACAGACTAACCATAAATTTCAGACAAGCTGCTTGTGGTTTGGTGGAGAATCTCAGTTTTGAAGGAGCTAAACTACTCTGTAGTGGTGACCAAAATTAATGAAGAAACCAGCAACAGTTGAAGTGGTTGATTCCAGCCTGGGTGATTGAGTCTATGAATATAAAAACTAACAGAAATATCTATGGTACTCGTATTTTCCCAGACCGAACAGTTTTTCTTAGAGGAAAAAAAGGTATTATAGAGAAATTGTCCAAGGGAGCTAGGAGTCTTTGAAGTGCCTGTCTTTGACTTAATTTGGCTTCCAGTGAAATCAATGGGAATTTTTGCTCTAGAGAAAACAATGGGAAGAAAACAATGACTTCTAGCAACAGTGAGATTTTATTTTGTTAAATTGAACTGGTATGGCTGAAGTTGCTGTCTATTTTCGTGAATACTTAAAATGGAGGGTACTAATATAGAATATGTACTTTGGAATTATTTACTGTGTCAACCAATCCTGTTCAAAGTTCAGCGCTAATAGATGGGCATTCCTCTATTCCTCTAAGTCCAACCATAAAGGTTGACTTTAGCTGGAGATACCAAGGATAAGACTTCAAAAGAGTTTACTTTGTTTATATAGGAGGGCATGCTCCAGAAAAGAATCATTTTCCAGAATCAAGAACTACTGAAATAAATTAATAATATGATTACTAACCTTTTTGTTAAAAGCAATTAAAAAACAGTTGTCATTTCTGTTTAGATGTGTATATCCTAAATACTATGTATATAAAAATCACTGAGCAAAACCTGGTGATTTTTCTTCTATAAAACTCCACTTCCAGCTCTTCCAAAGACAGTTATTAAGTCATCAACAGCAATAAAGGACATATGCAGACATGTTTTTAATATGTATTATACTATTAAGCAGTTTTCCTGTACTGCATTTCATATTTTATTCATTCAAAATAAAGAAAAAATCATGAGTGTTTATAATATGAGTATTTATAGAATACTTCTATATTTATAGAATACTTCTATAAATATTGTTAAAGCATTGAATGCATACAACAAATGTAGTCCTGGTACTCTGTTTTTCTGGAATGACATCATCCCAATTTTTCTTGCCTTTAATGTGAGATAAACTGATTGATCTAATTTGTGTTTTCCACTTTCAACGTCTGTAACAGAAAGAAGTTATTTAATATGACGAAGGTGAGTTTGCAAGGTTGCATCATTTTTAAGAACGTTTTGTAGGAAATGAAATGACCTGGTTGGCTAATATTTACCTTTTTAAGAAATACAGTTGTGTGTGTCTTCAAACTGCCCATTCTCAAAATATATTTGCTTAGTATCAGTGGATATAAAAGGAAACAGAAAGTAAGGAAAAAATCAAATAGGTCCTGTTTTGCTAAATTTTGATAGACAGTGTTGTCTATCTTCTCTGATAGACAGAGTAAGCACACTTACCCAATAAAATATCACACAGGTTAGTGAGCTGTAGAGCAGGCAGTTGTTTCCAGTGTGTGTGTATGTGTGTATGTATATGTGCTCATTGTTTTAGCAGGGAACTGTTCCCTGGAATCCACATCATTATTTCAAAGCCAAAATGTGTCCCCCCCCTCCCCAAAATATTTCAAACTTAATGAATTCTAATTTTGTCTCAGCTTTGTTTCATCAGAATTTTTTTCTCCAGTTCATTTGAAAGAATTAGGCAGTTTCTACAGAAGTATTCAGAAAACTGGAACTGACTTAGGGTTAGGGATTAGTGAACATCTCTCATATCCTACCTTAGAGAAGTTGCAAAGAGATCATTTTGGCTACACATAATCTGATCTTTGTATAGAA
Organism: Larus michahellis; assembly: GCF_964199755.1. Classification (NCBI taxonomy): domain Eukaryota; kingdom Metazoa; phylum Chordata; class Aves; order Charadriiformes; family Laridae; genus Larus; species Larus michahellis. Next base: position 59,282,371 of record NC_133899.1, on the reverse strand, counting down.
ATATGTTATAAGGCCAATTGTAAATAATTTTAATTTCAGTGTTTCTGAACATGATTGAATAATATTTCAATTGCAAAGTGCACTACTACCTAAAAAGTCTTGATTTAAAAAAAGTTGCAACAAGTCATCGATTTTTACAAATGATCCTTTCTACTGAATCACTTGGTGCATTGTATTACAGCCTTTGCGCTATCTAGGGTAGGGACAGGCAGACAAAGTCAAGCAACTTAACTTAAACCCATTGTGTCTGAGGATTCATTCTATCTGCAGGAAAAAAATACTGATGCATCTGGCAATGATTTTCCTGGAACTAGAAATTACCTTCTAGATGAGTCCAGCAATTTATTCTTCCTTGGAGTCCTCTTCCTTCATCATTTTCTCCATGTGGATACACCACCAAACAAGTTTCATCAGCACAAAGTCCAGGCATGAGGCTTTGTAGGGCATATCTGTTTTGAAAGTGTATTTTACAAGACTTGAAGCAAATGCCCACTTGGACATATGTGTCTGTATAAGCATGACTTTTTTTCAGGTTCAGAGATTTTATGGCTAAAAAGACGCAACCCACTTGCCTACACGCAACACGGCTCTCCCTGTCCTCTCTCCGTCTTTGAAGGACTGCAAAATGCATTCCACCTAGGCTTCCACCTGCAGGGCCATCTCCAGTTACTAGATTCTTATGTCTAAAGGGCCTTACCAAGTGCCATTATTAATTTTTTTCAGTATGATAAAATACATAACTGGAAATCCTTTCATATAGAGAGATCATATTTTTTTGGGCCTGGTTTGTCTTGAACCTGGCTGTCTTTGAACTTCAACGGAAGGTGCTGCCAGTAGTTTCTGCATAAATTCTTGTTTGACCTATATATATATTTTAGAAATGTGAATTCTTTAGGTAAAGGACAATTCCATAAACAACCATAATATGTGGTCTAAGTACCCAGGCTTGATCTTTTCCATTTTTCTACGTGTGTCCATAATTAGTAGGTCATCTCCCTTAAAATTTTCTGGGAGAAATCTCACCTGCGCTAAAAGTCAGTGAAGACTTCCGTGAAGCCACGATTTTAACTGTGAACACATGACCCTCTACTGGATTTTATTTTCATTATTACAGACATCTAAATAGAAATTGGAAAATCCTGACAACACAAATTTTTTCATGCAACCTGTATTCTGTAAGGTTATATATCTGATATGATGGTAAGGGCTAATATTGCATTTCATCATCTACTGGCTTTTTCTACTCCTTCCTTTTGTGTGCACCCATGCTATGCATGACAGGGAAGTCTACACAGGCTGTCACATTCCCTTTCCTTGCCCTACCTGTGCAGTCCGCATGCTTTGTTACAAATAATTGCAGCCACATTGCTGTCCAACCACTCCCATTCCAAATTCCACCTCTTTATTTCCTCTTCCCTAGCCAGATTTAAAATCCATATAATGATTTTAGGAAAGTAAAAACCCCACAAAACCACAATGTTAGAATACCAGCAGTTTATGTTCTATGGTTGTTTTCTCTTGACCTGGTGTGAAAAGAGAGTACATGCATGAAAATCTTTCTCCCACAGTTACCAGAGATTAGTCTGAACTCTGGCATTCATTGTTGCAAAACTTGAACTGTATAGGCCACGACACTTATTATATCACAGCCTACACAAACCTATTAGTAATATCAAATATTAGGCATGAATACAGTATTGGTTTTGCAGTAGTGCCCATATTGTGTAATATGCTCCGCACACACATAAGCCGTTGTAGTCTGGAATTTGTCTCAATGAGTTGAGTGGAATTTGCCATTAGTGAGACCCTTTAGAGATCAAAGCAAAGGACAAAGGCATGTATAGAAGACATATAAAAGAAAATATCACTTCAGTGCCACATTATTCCTTCTAGACCATATTCCATAATCAATTTGAATAAGGTAATTGATGTAGATACAGTTCAGCCTGGCAGAGATGATAATCTTAATTAGGAAAAATGGTCACACTACAGGGAGATAGGCTGCAACTGGAGCTGCGCTTGGAAGAGAGATCTGATGTTTTCAGTTGTGGAAATTGTTTCTAGCTCCTGCTTATAAGGCTCATTTATCAAAACCCCAAATGTTGTGACATTTCGCATTAAACACGTAGCCTTTATAAAGGCAATACTCTAGTACCTTTTACAGGAAATACTGTTCTTCCTGTATACTTTCCCATGCAGAAGACAAGTCTAGAACCCAACCCTTATACCTGCCCCCCAGGCTTGGCTATGTAAGATGTCTATATCAAGTATATCTATAACAGTATCAAGTGTATCTAACTTAAAATGAGGTGTATCCCTTATATTTAGGCACCATCAGATAGTTTTGTATGACAGTCTATTGCTGTTGTTTGGAGATATCCCATTAAATTTCTTTCTATGCGTCATTAGTACTAAAGCTACTCCCTTTTCCATTTTCACTATGCAGCAGTGGAAATAATTCTTTAACAACATGGTAGTTCTCACCCTTGTCATCAGGACCATTGTATTCTTTCCTACTCACCATAATTTTACAATAGATCTATGCAACCAAAATATTATGAAGTTTTCATGATTATATGCTCAAAAATTTCTGAATAAATGTCACTGGTGTGATATAACACCATCAGAAATGTTGTTTAAAAATGAGCTCCTGGTTTTGAACATGTCCAGTAAGGCTGCAGACTAAAAATTACTTTCATTGGCATTTAAGTAATTCTGCATGAATCACCACTACCAATGTGGTGGTGAAGTATGAGCACTTCACCACTTCAGGTGGATTCATAGTCATGTTGCTTGAATTCCCCTTGTACTCCTTTTCACCAAAGGGAAAAAAAAAAAATATTCTCCCAAGACAGTCTTATCCAGAACTCCTAGGGAGGCAGTTAGAACATTTCCATTGTTTACCTAGCTACTGGAAAGCCGTACACCAGGCAGGAAAATCATCATACCAGATGCAGAGAAATCAAGGAGCAAGCACAAAAGCAGAGTAAAAAAGCCCTATGGTTTGCTGTACTCCTAGCAGTAAGCTCTGAGAAGATGGTAATACACATAATGGCATTGATGCAGTCTAACTAATGGGTAAAACCCAGCTGTTTATAGTTCTAGCAGAATTATATGAAATCAATTGCAAAAAAAACCCCAAACCCAACAAAAAGGAAGGAAAATCACATTAATTTTGCTTCCAACCAGCATTTCTAAAATGCATTAAGAACTTTTGAACTATAACACAATCATAAAATTTTAAGTGCTTGATGGAATAATAATTTCTTGGAAGAGGGTTATGAAGCATTTTGGAGCGCAGTAATGTGAAGAAATAACTTGTCTTATATTAGAAAAACTGTGTCAGTATTCACTTCCATTTTACATTCAGTAAAATCATATGTAATGTGGCATAGTTGCCAAGAAAAAGATCTTCTTCCCTGGAACTTTTAGGTTGCTGAATTTTTATCAGTCATATAGATGGGATTCTATTCAATAGCTGCCTTTGAAGATTTTGCTTTAGTAGGCTAACAGGAAACTTGCATTTCAGAACATGGAATAAGACTTCTGTTTCTTTTCTTTGTTTGTTCCTGGACCTGAGGAATTACCAAACGTATCTAGGTTTGAACCCTGCGGTTAGATTACTGGTTGCTTGATCTGCCTTTCACTATTACAGTACTTTAAGTTATATTACTTTAAGCTAAAATAAATTATAAACCTTCCAATTCATGAGGACTTTGAGGGATATGAAGATATGAAGATGTACGCTAAAAGGCCAAATCAATTTTTTTACTCTATTCTCTTTTTTATTTTTTTTCTTTCTGAATCCTGAAAGTAGAAAATGACCCAATTTTGAGGTCTCTTGGACTTGGCACCAACTCTTTTAATGATAGAACAAATTACATGTTTTCTCAGGACGTATACAAAATATGATATATGCAGGGCATACATAAATTAAATCAAACTTAGCCATAGGGCACCAAGGGTCAAATAAGCCATAGAGCCCACCGATAGCTTTGTCCCACAGGTAGCATGATAACAGAGGCAAGTTTTGGAATAGGCTGTCTCAAAAGAACTTAGACAAGCTGAAGAGTGGGACATTGCATATGGTAGCAAAACAAAACAAACCAAATCCCTAGAGTTTTGTCCAGCCCTAGAAACCCAGTTGTCTTTGGGTGCTGCTCTGTTTCATTTTAAACCACATTACCCTACAGCTGCTGTGAAGACTTCCCAGTTGGAATACCTTAGAAAGTCCTGCTACAGCCACATTTACAGTCTGAAGAGGAGATGACACTGAAGGCATGCCACACCAGTAATGGAAGCAGCGCTGTCACTAAAGAAATACCTTTCCTTGAGGAGACCAGAATCTAAGAATTTGCTGCCCTCCACCTTCCAAACCGCTACACAACAGAATTCTTTTGTCTCCCTTTTTCTCTCCATGGTCATGCATTTTGCATTTTTCCTTTGTATTTTGAAAAAAGAATTTCTCACCCAGTGGAAGCCTGCTGGTGATTAAGATGTTCTAGAAAATAAGGGCTCAAACTCTTGGTTTTACTGACTTCATGGAAAAACGCGTTACATAATCTTTTATATAAATGATGACTATCAACGTTACTACCCCATCACATTCTCTAGTTAAGTCTTTTAATATGTGAACTTGCTAACTCTGAGGCTCTATGGTCAGAAATATATTTCAAGGCAACGGTAGTGCCTTGCTGTAAACCTGGTAGCCTGCCTAGGTTCTCTAGTGCCTCATTCTCTAATGCAGACTTGCTGATAGCTAATTTTTAAAATTGAAATTTGCACATCTTTAGATTAAGACTCCTTATGGCTTCCTCTGGGAGGCCTTCCCTTAAGCCTTCTTGTCAATCATTTTTCATGATACCTGATCTAAATTTTCCTTGTCAATTTCATTTAACTCCTCCAAATTTTATAGCTTGTTCTCTCATTGACTACGTGAAAATACAGATGGTCTCTGCATCTGCAGCTACTAAACAACTAGAAGTGAATGCAGGCTCAATGACGGAAAAAAAAAGAGGAGAAATTATCTGTTTTCTTATTCCTATGCATGAATAATTCCCATTGGTGGTTAATGAGAACTTCAAGAAGCTATACAACAAACAAAGAAAACTTACATTAAGTCATGTATGTGAACGGATCACAGCTCAGTTTTGTCCCTCAGAGGTACATGCATGCATTTGGGAAAACAGGAATACAAACTTAATCCAAAAAGTAAAAAACCTGTTCTCTCAGAATATTTTCCATTGTGCACATGCAATTCCCTGAGTTTTCCTTATGGTTAAAAAGGTCTAAATATCTCTGTAACCACTCTTGTATGCCTCTCCCATGCCTAAAGGATCAGCTAGGATAGATACAAGTAACTACTTTCAGAGTTAACATAAAGAAAACATCTTTGCTGGCTTGTATTTACACTCAATATTGCATGGGCTTAATCAAATGATGTGGTTTACAAACTAGTCAAAACTAGTCAAAATTTATCTGGAAGAGGACATGGCAAATTTTTGCTGATTCTTTCCTGATTCATAGCAGGATTTAAGACCATCCACATAAGAGACAACAGATAAATATATTTTACACTAATTTATTACATTAATTTAACCAATGTAAAAATCATGTTTCTGCTTTTTCCATCCAAGGACTACAAACCATCTCAATGGATGGGAGATTCCAGACTTACTATGAGCGTAAGGCTGAGCAATAATCTGACTTGGGAACAAGAAGTGCTTCTTGTTTTGTGAGCCAGTTTTCACAGTCTTGGGGTCTAGTTTGAAAGGTGTCTAGGCAATTACAGGTTGAAGTATGCTCTTCATTTTTGTAAACACCCACTAAAATCATTATGCTTAATACCCTTGAGATCACACTAGACAGCCATCTGCATCTTCAGACACCTAAATACTCTACAAATCCAGCCTTTAGGCTCATGTTTCATGACTGGTTTTGATGACAAAACTAAATTAGAGTCACAGAATCACAGAACTGTAAGAATTGGAAGGGCGTTTGGGAGATCATCTAGTCTAACCCCCCTGCCAAAGCAGGTTCACCTAAAGCAGGCTGGACAGGAGTGCATACAGGTAGGTTTTGACTATCTCCAGAGATGGAGACTCCACAACCTCTCTGGAAAGCCTATTCCAGTCCTTTGTCACCCTCAAAGTAAAGAAGTTTTCACGTTGAGATGTGATTTCCTGTGTTCTAGCTTGTGTCCGTTGCCCCTTGTCCTGTCTCTGGGCACCACTGAAAAGAGTTTGACCTTATCCTCTTGATACCTGTCGTTTATATATTTATAAGCATTGATAAGATCCCCTCTCAGTCATCTCTTTTCCACACTAAACAGATGCAGGTCTCTCAGCCTTTCCTCATAAGAGAGGTGCTCCATTCCCTTGATCATCTTTGTAGCCCTCTGTTGGACTCTCTCCAGTAGTTCCCTCTCCTTAAAGTGGGGAGCCCAGAACTGGACACAGTACTCCAGATGTGACCTCACCAGGGCAGAGTAGAGAGGGAGGATGACCTCCCTCGACCTGCTGGCCATGCTCTTTATAATGCACCCCAGGAGACCATTGGCCATCTTGACCACAAGGAAACATTGTTGCCTCATGGTCAACTTGTTGTCCACCAGGACTCCCAGGACCTTCTCTGCAGAGCTGCTTCCAGCAGGTCAACCCCTAACTTGTACTGGTGTATGGGGTTATTCCTCCCCAGGTGCAGGACCCTACACTTCATTAGGTTCCTCTCCACCCAGCTCTCCAGACTGTCCAGGTCTTTCCGAACATCAGCACAGCCTTCTGGTGTGTCAGCCACTCCTCCCAGCTTTATATCATCAGCAAATGTGCTGAGGGTACGTTCTGTCCCCTCATCCAGTCATTGATGAACATACTGAGCAAGACTGGACCCAGTACTGACCCCTGGGGAACAGCACTAGTTACAGGCCTCCAACTGGACTCTGATCACAACCCTCTGAGCTCTGCCATTCAGCCAGTTCTCAATCCACCTCACTGCCCACTCATCTAACCCGCACTTCCTAAGCTTACCTATGAGGATGTTATCGGAGACAGTGTCAAATCAAGGTAGACAACCTCTACTGCTCTCCCCTCATCCCTCAGCACTCGTGGGTGCATCCCATCAGGGCCCATGGATTTCAGTCCCTCTTCCCCAGGCACCTGTTCCTCCTTTTTTGCATCCTAAGTTTACAGCCCCTCCCATCTTACAGTATGGCTACTTAGAGGCATCATTTCCAAAATGGCTGGGTTTTTTTTTAAAAAAAAAAACAACCAAAATATCCAAACACAGTAGGTAAGAAGGGCAGTGTTTTGACAGGGATTGTTTCAGTGCGTGGTTTACCCTCAGATAACTTTATCATCACGAGTGAAGTAACAAGCTACACCACACCTGGCAGGAATTTTTCTTGGGGCCAGATTGCTTTTTCGTTAGTTTTCTGTCTGTAAAAGAGGTAAAAATATCTTCATCACATCCAACAGAAGTTCCATAACTATTTTGTAATTAATTTTATTCATTGCCTATTGTTATTCAAAAGGGTTCTGATCCAAGTAAATAGATGTGAAGACAATTACTCTGATGAGCTTTGGAATATCACCTTATCAATTAAGTAACAAAATTTTCTTGAGCTATGATTAGTCAGTCTTCCTTGCTAGTGAGCTCTTTCAAAGACTTTTACATGTGATATTTTTACAGCCCTTTTCTAAGAGTATAAACCTATGACATGATCTCTTTGAAATACATAATCTCTTCTCTAGCCTTCAGAGGCATTCGCTGATTGCATGCCTCTGAAAGGTCAGATACATAACAATATTCTTATCAACATTAGTGAAAATAAATGCAGAATGTACCTTATCAAGTAAAGAATCACAGAATCACGGAATTGTTGAGTTTGGAAGGGATCTCTTGAGAACACCTAGTGCAACCCCACTGCTCAAGTAAAGCAGGTTGCTTTGTTGAACTTTATGGGATACCTGTCTGCTCAATTCTTCAGCCTGTTGATGTCTGTGTGAATGGTAGCACACCCATCTAGTGTATTATAGCCATTCCTCCCAGTTTTGTATCCAGCCTGATCAGGATGAGCCTTTCCCTGTTACCCAGGTCATTAATGAGATGTTAAATAGTATTGATGTCAGTATTTGACCCCTTGGGTATGCTGCTAGTGACTGGCCTCCAAGTGGACTTCATACCATTGATCACAACCCTTTGGGCCTGGCTGTTCAGTTTTCAATCCGTCTCACTGTTCATTTATCTAAATCCATACTTCATCAGCTTGTCTATAAGGTCAAAATGGGAGACAGTGTCAAAAGCCTTACTAAAGTCAAGGTAAACAATATCCAATGCTCTCCTCTCATGTATCAAGCTAGTTGCATAACACTAGAAGGCTATTGGGTTGGGCAAACACTATTTCCCTGTCATAAAGCCATGCTGACTACCCCAATCACTTTCTTTTCCTTCATGTGTCTGGAAATGGCTTCCAGGATTAATTACTCCAGCACCTTCCGAGGGACTGAGCTGAAGCTGATCTGCCTGTAGTTCCACAGATCATTCTGCTTGAAGATCATGCTCTCCTCCAGTCTTTTAGGAACACTTCTCAGTCCTCATGACCTTTCCAAGATAAGTGGCCCTGCAATGGCATCAGCCCTGCATCACATCAGTCCTCATGGACTTGTGTATCTCCAGTTTGTTTAAGTGTTCTCGACATGATCCTTGTCCACTGTGTGAGTCTGCCTTGCTCCGCACATTCCCTCGGGTCTCAAGGACTTGGGATTTCTGAAGGCCAATCTTATTTGTAAGACTGAGATAAAGGCATTGAGGCCTTTTCTCTGTCCTTTGTCACAGACCCCTGCCCCATTCATCAGTGGACACACATTTTATCCTAGTCTACTTTTTGCTGTTTATGTACTTGCAGAATCCTTTCTTGCTGTCCTTCACATCCCTTGCCAGATTCAAGTCCAGGTGGGCTTTGGCTTTCCTAACCCGATCCCTGCACAAGTAAACACTATCTCTATATTCTTCCTGAGTCACCTGTCCCATCTTACACCTCTTGTAAAAGTCCTTTTTATGTCCAAGTTTGATCAAGATCTCCTTGCTTATCCATGCAAGCTTCCTTCCACTTTTGCTTTTTTCCCCTTCTTGTTGGGATTATTGATTTTGGAGTACGTGATCCTTGAATATCAATCAGCTCTCATGAACTCTTCTCCCAGGATTGTGTCTTATAGAATTCTTTCAAGATCCTCTCTCACATGACCACCGAATGGTTGAGGTGAGAAGGAAACTCTGGAGGTCATCTTGTCATAAACCCCTGATCAAGCAGGGCCAGAGAGAACCAGTTGCCCAGGACCATGTCCAGATGGTTTTTGAATATTTTTTTCCAAGAATGGAAGCTCCACAAACTCACTAGGCAACCTATGCCCATGCTCAGTCACCCTTACAGTAAAAAAGTATTTCCTGATGTTCAGACAGAACTTCTATGTTGTAGTTTGTGCCAATTGCCTCTTGTCCTTTTACTGGGCACCACTGAAAAGCACCCGACTGTCTTCTTTACACCCTCCCTTCAGGTATTTATAGACATTAATGAGGTCCTCTCTCCAAGCCTCCTCTTCTCCAGGATTAACATTCCCAGCACTCTCAGTGTGTCTTCATATGAAAGGTACTCCAGTCCATTAAGTACCTTAGTAACCCTTCACTGGACTTTTTGCAGTGACTCCATTCCTCCCTGGTACTGAGGAGCTCAGAACTGGACACAGCACTCCAGAGGTGACTTCACCAGTGCTAAGTAGAGGGGATCTAAGTATAGATCACCTATATTGACTTGCTGGTAACACTCCTCCTAATGCAGCCCAGCATAGCATGGGTCTTTGTGCTGAGGGTACATTGCTGGCTCGTGCTCCACTTGTTTTCCACCAGGACCCCCAGGTCTTTTTCTACAAAGCTGCTTTCCAGCCGTTTGGCCCCAACAGGCACTATTGCACGAGGTTATTCCTCCCTATGTGCATGACTTCACATTTGCCTCTGATGAACAAAGGGAACAGGCCAAAGTCTGTTCTCCTGAAGTCCAGGGTGGTGATCCTGCTTTTTGCCCTGCTCTAGCCTCTTAGAAACCTGAATGCCACCATCCTGTGGTTACTGCAGCCCAAGACTGCCTCTGACTTCCACACCCCTGGCCAGTTCTTCCTTGTTTGTGAGTATCAGGTACAGCAGAACACCTCTCCTTGTTGACTCCTGGATCACCCGTGTCAGGAAGCTGTTGTCAATGCACTCCAGGAGCCTCTATTTCACTTTTGCCTTGCTATATTGTCTTTCCAGCAGATGTCAGGGCGATGAAAGACCCCATGACAACCAGGGTCTAGAAACGGGAAGCTTCTTCCCTCAACTACTCCTTCCCTATTAGGAATGACCCATGTCGATCTGCCCACCAATTCCCAACCCATCAGGTCTCAGCTGGCTCATCATCCATCACAAGGCAAAGCTTCATGCATTCCAGCTGGTCTCTCACATATAGGGGAACTCCCTCTTGTATTCCCAACCCATCCTACCTAAGTTGCCTGTGTTCCTCCATTGCAGCATTCCAGTTGTGTGAGCTATCCCACCACATCTCCATTATTCCAATGAGGTCTTAATCCTGTAACTGCACAGACTTCTAGTTCCCCCTGTTTGTTTTCCAGGCTGTGTGCATTAGTGTACAGGCATTTCAGAGGGGCACACAAGTGTGCTGATTCCCCAGAAAGGGCATGAGAGATTTCCTCACAGTGCTGTTGCACAAGTACTTCCTTATATACATGCCTATGCTTCTGGTGATCCCTCTTCAGCCTTGTTCTTTTTACTGCTATGTCTCTTCTGTTCACACCACCTCAGATCCTTTGCCTGCCTGCCCTATCCACCACTTGGTATCACGGAGGAAAGAATCAGAAACAATTTGATATGCCCACTTCCAGATAAATTTTGACTAGTTTAACTGACTTGTGCATGGAACAGCCTGAAGGACATAGATAATGCCCCAATTACACAATTACCCATATTCTCAGATACTAAAAGGAATGTACTGTCTTACCACGACCACTAACACGAGCTGCTTTGGTCTGTCTTGACCCACCATCAGCAGCTGTGGATCTGAGGACCAAGACTGAGAAAAGAAATTTGGAAACCAGTCAGGCTGAAGGCTTGGTTCCTTGGTTTCTAGCTTGCTAATTGGCAATACTTGCTGGAAAATATAAATGACTGCAAACCGGATCAGTCAATGGTCAACAGGTCAGCTGGTGTTATTTACTGATGTAAATAACTTCATAGCTTCCAGAAAATAATCATACTCCACCTGTTCCAATTCTTGGTCCCTTTCAGTTTTGTTTGCATTACTTGTCTTTCGCCTATCATAAGAAAGCATATTACAATTTAATGACGGCAATAAAATATAATTCCAGTAAAATTTGACGTAATGGGGAGAATTAAAACCATATAAAATGTTAAAACCATGGCCTCTGGAAAAGCAATCTGAAAGGCAGAAGGACCTTGTTGCTTGAACAACCTTAATTTTACATGATTTTGTGAGACTATTGTTTACAGTTTAGTCCCTCTCCCCACACATGTTGGTGTGGTTTTTTAAAGACACAGATGACAGCTTTGCTACTGCCCAAATAAGCAGCACAGTTTGAGCCAGTTGGCTTTCGAATACCCAAATTTTTGGTCCAATTTTGCTTCCTTCTCACTTTTATCCCTTAATTTTTAATCACATGTACACATTGGTTAGCTTTCTTGTCAGTCATTTTTCCCTCTCCTTTGTTTTAAAATGCACATTGTATATGGATGAACCCCTTTAACAATCTCCCCTTTTAAGATGGGTATAACCCCTTTCAGCCTTGTCTAGCCGTGAGTCTTTGAAACCAGCTTTTGAGGGTTTGAGCTGAAATCCATTCTCATGCAACTTTCAATACTGGTCGGTATTGTTTCTCTAAGACAGGAAGAGGACAACAAGCAGTTATACAAAACATAAATGACAGGCACATCTTCTGTTTGATTCCAACCTCCTGCAAAAATAGGAAAATCAGCAGAAAATAATAAAGCGTTTGGCTTATTTTTATAAATTGGGCACACGTAAAATATTACTTCATTGCTCTTCATTGACAGAAAGATTCAGGGGCTTGAACTGTTAAGTATTTCTAGAGTTATTAGTCTTTGATTGTTCTCAAATAATTCTTTTAGGTAAACCATGGTTTTGCTCAGGTCTGGGTTTGTGTTGTGTTCCTGAAAGGGCATTTTGCTTCAATATGTAATGCAGTATTTGACTCACCTATACATTTTCAGTCTTGCATTGGATTCTGACACATTGTTGGGCAAAGATGATTGATGTAGTTTCCAATTAATGAAGTATAAGCTTTCATTCTTCTTTATTTATTATTTTAGTTAAACTCCTGCTGAATACCACTGTAGCCTTCTCTTCAGTAACATGTTGAGATAAAAGATTTCATGATGCAGTTTTCCTCCCAAGAGATGATTTCACTCTTAGTATTGTACTTCATTATCTCTGCAGTTATATTACCTTTTTTTTTGGTACATACTTTGCAACATCTAAATTAGATGGGCTGTAGGCATTTAATTCTAATTATTTTGCTAGGAATAATAATTGAAATTCTGTAGCAAAAAAAGAATTCTAAGTGTAAAGACAAAAAAACATTTAAAATAACATATAATATTTAATATCAGGCTTACTTGTTTCTTATTGTTGTGATATAAGCAAAATTTTAAAAGGTTGGCTTTGACAGTATAGGACAGAAGCTCAGATTTACAAGGAAATTAAAATATCCTTGGTAAGAAATTGCAGTAATAATAAGAAATTAGTATCTTCTGTAGATTAAATGTTCTTTATCTTAGTAATAATGACTATAGATATGTTTAACAGTTTTACTTAGAACCCAGAAAGGAAGTGTATATCATAGTCCATGTTGGACTTTGTAGTTTTAAAATATTACCTGAATGTTTTGTGGGGTTTTGTTTTTGTTTTCTTTGAAAAGGAAACATAAGGTTCATTTAATCTTAGCCATTTTAAAGGCGGCTTTCCAGTAGATAGGTGGCCGGCATTTTATGGAGAAGGGAGTGGAAAGGAGAACAGCTAATTAAATACAACTAAAATATCTTTTGAAGCTCACAGTAGTACCTGTTTCTTTAAAGGTCTTTGGCTGTGGGCTATAGAAATTACCAACATAATTCAAGCCACATGATACAAAAGAAGAAGCAGTCCTCTGATACTTTAGTTGTCTTCTATGCTAAAACATAACTGTTTTGTCAGCTTTGACAACCTGGAGTTAAATATCTTGTTTCTTTTTACAGTACAAATTTAGCTATTTCAGAAGGAAATCTGCAGAAATTAGCATACATATCAGGGGTGTGTTTAGGCTAGACAGAAAGAGAGCCCAAATGGAAGAGCATATTTTCAGTCTCATGGTGTTCAGTTGCCCAACTTTAGGCCCTGAATGGGCACGTACCACAATTTCAAGTACTTCCAGAAGCTATTCGCTTGTCATGATCTTGTGCCACAGAGCTCTCAAGAAGTACATAATCTACTTTTTTATACTCCTACTTTCTTACAACAGTAACACAGGGATTAGAACACTTGTTTCAGTACCTGGTGGGATCTGGGATTTGAAATTTCTTCCACTTTCTAAGCAAATATTTTTAAATACCAGGATAGCAAGTATTCTAGGATAGGAACTTCCCTGCTTTATTTAGTGGTTAAAGTTATTAGGCAAGGTGACACTAAAATTCAGTTCTTACATCTCTCCCTAGTGGTTGCTTAACTTGCTCTTTTTTCTTTTTTTTTTTTCCTTTTTCCCTTTTACCCAGCAAGCATTTAATTAGACCGTGCAAAGTAGAGCACCTTCAAAAGAAATTTAGAATACCTTTCACTAGTAGCTTTTGCTATAGCTTGATGACTAACACAGTCACCTAAAAAAAACAACAGCAGAGGAGTCAGAGTATAAAAGAGAACCTAGATCTTTTACAGCTTGGCTGACTCCATTAACTGTTGAGATAATCGATAAAAGAAGGAATAAATTTAGTGCCACTTCCTGCTCCCTTTTCAGGCAAAAATAGTTGTGTTTTCACAACGCAATTTTTAGATGAGTTCTGTATGTATGTGAGATAAGGGAAGATACAACTCAACTGATATGAGCTACACATTAGAGAGAGAGCAACACTCTATGGTGTATACCTAGGTGCAAAAATACGGACACCTGAGCAACTGTTGGTCAAAATAAAAAACCTAGACATTTACAGAACATAAAAATTAAAATAAACAAAACGTAGACATCTCCAGAAATTAAAGAATCACAGAGTCACAGAATTGTAGGGGTTGTAAGGGACGTCTAGAGACTAAATGTCTGTAAAATGTATCTTTAAGTAGCTAAACGTTTGTATGGATTTGAGATGATTACTGAAAGACAAAGTACATATAATGTAGTGTTTAGAGACATGCAAGACTCCAGATCACATACTTTAACATTCACTTTTCTGTAAGCAGTAGTCCTATTTCTGATCTACAGTTGCACAGAAGTATGATTTAATTTATCATTTGGTTGTAAAATGGTACTTGACACTGAGGTTGGGTGTCCTTTGTAAGCACTGATACAAATAAGGCTGAGTTGCCACTGTGAAAATTAGCCTCGGCAGATGAGCAACACGTGTCAGTCAGGAGGAGTCTTGGGAGCCAAGTAACTCAAGGCAGCACAAAAAGAGAATTTCTATGATGATGCAGAATCTGTGTGTAGAAAAAATACGATATAGAGACAATTTGCTCATCATGAACATGAACTTGCATAGCTTAAAGAAGCAACAGCAGAATAAAAGCAACTGTCTTTTGGGAAAAAAAGTCAGTTTTGGGTGTTTGTGGTTTCATTGCATTGTTCATTCCACAATGGAGTAATAATTTCTTCAGACTTTTAGCTTTCATTTTAAAAAAATACAGTTATATAATTTATAGGTAAAAATACAGAAGTTTGCATTATCCTTCTGTTCCAAATGCTAGCTAAAATGATAAAGTAAACATGGAAAATACTGAAATAGCACACAGACACAATGTTTATTTAACATTTTTAGCTGTACCTAATAGTTTGTTCCAAATGACCTCAAATCTTTAGCATTCAAGCCTTATAAATGAAGCCTAAACACAATGGGATGGGGCTTTAAAACTTCATTTTGGGACCAGTTGTTTTTTGTTTTTCATGACATGCTCTTTCACCACAAATGTGAGGACTACAGATGAAAGTTGAGCTTTCCAGCAGTAATGCAATTTTGGAAACTACAGAATTAAGAGACCAGACAATAAACTGAGGGTACCTTAATAAACTACATGAATAACTATATTAAGCAGCAAAGATATCTTTGCATGCACCTTTTGCAATGGCACATAGGAGACAGACTTTCAAAAACAGCTAGTGTGAAAATACTAGCTTTCTTAAAACTTAAAGGTGTCTGAGGTCGACCACACAAACCAGACCTTGAAGATAACCATGTGCTTTTGAGAATATGTCTTCATACATTAATATGCTTCTTGGGTGGATAATAAGAAGCTGGAGAGGAATAAGGGTGAGAGAAATTGGTCTCTGGAAGGAATGAAATACCAGACATTTTACCCAGACTTATGAAGGCAAAAGAAGGAGTGATAACTTTCAAAATAAGTCACCCATACATTTTTTAAAAATATTATTTATTTTCTCTGAGATGAAGGAAAGATTGTAGATGACACTAATATTTTTAGCTTTATGGTCATTTGTTTGGGACTAAAAAGACTGAGTTTGCAAGGGTTTATTGGTTTGTTTTTTTGGTTTTTTTTTGTTGTCGTTTTTGTGTTGGTTTTTTTTGGTCTCAGGAATTACATCCTAGAAAGCTTTCAGATATATTTTCACAGTTTAAAGTGCATTAGAATCTGACTCAGTGATCTATATGCCAATACTGCCCTGTAAAAAATCATTGTCAAAGAGGAACAAGTATGTTTCAGTGCCACACTGAAGAGTGATGCAAATAACCATACTCACAAAAAAGCTCTCTAAATTGCCACCACTTTTAAAACGTTTTAAACTACATTAAAAGCTTGAATATTTTGTCATCATAAAGAGGAATTCAAAGCTGAGATCAGCCACCGCTCCACTAAAGCCACTTTTCCTTGATATTATGACTATAGGCAGTGAGCATTAAATATCCAGCATCTCAAGGCTGACACACCTGCCAAGATGCCCCCATGTTGTGCTGAATCAATTTGTGTAAATGTGTTTATTTAAAATGAGACAAGTGTACTGTGCATAGGTTAGGCTTAATACCCTGTTGTTATGCTGAAGGGTTTTTGCATGTGTGTGCACCATATTTTTGTCAATTATTTCTGTTGTCATGTATGCTCTTCTTATCATAAGCGGAAATCTGTTGTGTACAGCACAACAGTATAGCACAAACATCAAGCCAAAAGCTGATCCAAATAGTTACAGTCACCAAATGTGAAGTTTCTCTAGCAATAAAACTTTTATGTTTTATGCTAAAGAATAGTGGGAAGGGAGATGATTAAAGACTTATGATTTTCATTAAAAGATAAATCTGATGCAGGTCTAGAAACACACAAAAGTCATCAGAATTGCAAAGGAGACTGATGAATTCTTTCCTTAATGTACTTCCTGAAAACGTGCAAGAAATGAGTGACTATGAGGAGTGGAGTAATGGAAATAGAATGAAATGTAATAGTACAGTATCCCTGATGGTACACAGTAAGAGTTATACCAAGAATTTGTCATAAACTGGAATGACCATCAGCTAAAAGCAAATGAAAAAGAAGTTGACCTTAGTAGTGGATCAGAAGATGACACTAAGTTACGAGCAGAAAACAGCTGAGAGAGAGGTAAGTGTGATTCTAGAATATGCAGGGAGAAATGCTTCCAGTAGAAAACCTGAAATATTAATATCGCACTGCACAACACTTCTCTGGAATATGGTGTACTACTATGATCACTCATATTAAAAGGAAAAAAATATTATTCGATCTGCATGGGTAAAGGTAAGTGCTACTGGGATAACCAAAGGAATAGAAAGTCTTAAGAGAAGAATGTTATTTGGAATACAAAAGCGAATTAGACAGAAAGGGGAAAGAATAAATGATTGCAAACTGCTCATGAATACGCTGAGTCTGAACACTGAAATGTTTTCACCTGTCAGAATGGTACTTGAACGGCCTTTCATTACAGATAGCAGGGACAATATCCAGCTACGAGATGGTTGCTATTTCAATCAAGATCATTGAAAGTAACATTGAGTTGTTTCCAAACAAGGAAATAAACTCAGTGACTGGTTTGACTCCTATGCAAAGTTGTTGTGCATTTCTTGGGCCTTCAGACAAAATACTGATTTAATCCAGTCTTGAATAGATTTCACTCTCATGTCTCCTGGCAAAGGCAAAATAGCTTTCCTAATGACTGCACATCCTTCTGTGCTTTGAACACCTTTCTTCAGGAAATCTTTTCTTTTTTTTTAGGCCAGAATATTTATAAACTCCTTGTTCAGCTTCCCTTGAAATGCCTTCCACTGTCTTATTTCAGTAGCATAATGTGCTGAGATAATACACTCAGGTCAGCAGGGTTCTCTGAGACATCAAGTACATTTATGATGCTGTGGGAAGGTATTGATCAAATGAGGTAAATGAGAAAATAAGATGGGACAGCAGAAACTGCATGTTCTTATGAAACTGAGAGACCTGGGTATTCAACTAGCAAAATAAACATCTAAATTTATATTACAACGATTATAACTAGCTCACAGAAATGCAGCATTTATAGCAACCCTCCAGTAGTAGAAGGATTTCTAAACCAAAAATATCCTAGATGAAAAAGGTCTACAAATCTACAAGGTCATCTCTTCTGTGAAAATAGCATTTGACCATGCAGAGAGTAAAAAGACAAACAAAGAATAATGTATTTCTATTAATTTCACTTTTGAATTATGCATTTCTGACTTTTTAAGCATCTCATTTTAGAAGCACATTTATAATTGATAGGAAAAGTTTGATTATTTTCCTGTGCTATCATATACTTTAAAATAATTGAGCCTAGAGGTGCAGAAGGAAGCTGCATTCTTCCTAATTGGGTTCATCTGAACTTTTTACAATCTACTCTGAGAAAATTTAATTGATAATTAACAGCACTTCAGATCATCTACTCGTGAGACTTTAAAAATACATGAAAAGCTGACAACTCATTGACTGAATGAAAAACAGTGTACACAATTAAATATAAAGAAATTCTTGATTGCCTAAATCAAAGCTTACTGTGTTGCACAGATGAATGAAATCTGTTACATGAAGACTTCTTTTAATGTCCAAATTGGTTTTTAAGTAGCAAATACATTAACCGTCAAACTCTTCAGTGCCACACCACGTCTCCCTTTCAGAGACCAGAGGGGAGCAGGCAATCCGCTATAGCAGGTCATAGTCATCGTCTGCTGTGAATCGCAGCTTTCAGCTGCTGATTTGTGGCACTAGGAAGTAGGAAGTTATAGAAGTTAACTACACATTTTCCTGACAATGTCCAAAGTCCAAACAAAGGAATGCATTCCTTGTTTACCAGATTCACCGAATTAGAGAGTTCCCAATATACTTTGCATCTAAGTATTAGTGGATTTATTCCAATGTTGATAATAATGCATGCATCTGTTGCCTTCATCTTGAAGGTAGCAAGTGTCCATACACCACCAAGAGGCAAGTTCATCAACCTGTCATCTCCATCTCTATTTCCTACCTAGATAATCTAAGGTACAGGAAATCTGCCTGCAGTCAGCACCGGAACTGGGACTTCAGTAGGAAGTCTTCAGTCGGAAAAAGAAAGACCTTAAAATATATGACACCTCTGAATACCATTGGACAAACACACAGGCTAGCAAGTCATAAATCCTGTGGTGAAGAGACAGGAAGTTCCCATGTTTTTGTTAAAAGAGAGTAAATATTAAACCCTGAACAAGAAAGAATATTTGTTGATTCCAGTGGGGTTGCCAACTCATCTGTGACTCTGTATGACTAATTTTTTGGATATACAGGTGGACCCTTTAGGACAGACACAAGATTGGCAGAAGTATCTGTCTCTCAGTAAATATGCTTTTATGAGGTTGATTTCTGGGTGCCAATTCACCAGAATAAGTTAAATTACATGAAGGAGCAATACCATTGTCATGAACAGCTTGGTAAAGTAACCATAGAATTTCTTCTCCTTTCTTTCTTCCTTAGCATAACTTCACTGCATATCTTTTTTAACTTGGGAAAATGCAAATCAGTTATAAATGCAAATAATTTATAAGAAAGGACCATGGAACAGTGAATTATGCAAGCAAGAGCATCTATATAATGTTTAAAAAATGTAATCCTCATCTGTTTCCTGGAAGCCAGTTACAGTAAAACACTTGTTAATGGAGAAAAACAATAAAACGTCACCTGAATTATACAAGGGCTTTGAGGCCATTCCTACACCTACATCTCACATGCAACTCACTGTGACTTCTAAGGATATCGATCATGAAGATTCAGTGTGGGCAACTTGTTTAGTGTCAGGCCCTGGTCCTAAATTTTACGTCAATCTGGAAATGTTTAGCCTGAATAATCAGGGCTTGTGGCTGCAACTGCATCCCTTGTTCCAAAACAACAAGACATAATGCTGAGGATGATAGAAGGAGGTGAGAGACTTAGAGCATACTCTAGATTCCTTCTCTGTTTTCACCAGTGCTAGTGAGCTGTGGATCAGATTTTACCGAGTGGTGAGCTTGAACACAACTGTGAATGAAGGCTTAAATTAATTTTACAATTGTAAATGAACACTGATAATCCTGAAACAAATAGTGGACTACTCAAGAATGGTGACATGAAGTAGAATTCTTTTTATGAACTACTTGCACAGAACAATTTCAGAGTCTGGCTAGTACTACTGATTATTTCTACTGGGATTGGCAAAAAATGTATATGGGATTAAGTATATAAGAATTGTTTCAATAATCACTTTGGTTCTTTTCAAGTTTCCTGCTTCTGTCAGAGTGTGTAAACAAGGAAAATATGCTTTTAATATTACTCCTTCAAGCTCTCTTTAGAATAGGAACAGTTGTTTTTCTTTGCAGTATTCTTTTCCCTTACTTCAGAGAGATGATATGGGTGAGAAGAAGATGAATTAGATTCCTTTTCTGTTTTTTTAATTTATTGATTTGCCCAGCCAGACAAAACAAAGCTACTTCAGATACCTAGAGGAAAATCAGAGATTTTTAAAAGACACAAGGCAAATTAGTTATTCATCTTATACTGAATTTCAGTGCTATGCTCATAGTGAAGAGACTTTTCCATCTCTTAATCTCTTACAGAAATGTGTGCGTATGCCTGTGTCTCTCTGTTATGGCTATATATGAGAAAAAAAAATTCTGACAATTTAAAATCAGGGTTAAGGACAAAAGCAGTTTCTGCATCTCTCAGCAAAATGATTAGATGATAAATATTTAGCAGAATAACACAATGATTGAAATGAACAGCTCTTTCTAAAGAAGTGCAAATAATACTGATTATAGACATTGTAGCTGAGCAAGGATAAGAGATGTTGTAAATCCATTAGTGAAGCGCTGCTTGCCTTCATTTCTGTTTAATATTTCTTAAAGCTATAAAATTGTATTATGTTAATGTAATGTACAGTCCAAGTGATAAAGGCAGCTAATGTGATTACCACTCACTGTGCTATAAACCTTTCAACAAAGCTGCAGACAAATCGGTATTCAACTGTTTCTCATGATGATGGTGTTACACAGAGCAGATCACATGTTGAAGGCATCATCTGGTTGTTGGGGTGTTATTGTATGCCAAAATGTTTAACTAGATACTGAAACTGAAGTTCGATGCAGTACTCTCACTTCTTATTTTCTGTCAGACCAGAGGTCCTTATTTAAACTATGTGGGCAAAGCGCAAACCTAGTGTGATGTCACTATTGTGACTATTCACACGCAGAATAATTATCACATATCAGATCATAGAGATGAATTTCAGTTTTGCTGGTATTACTACTCTACATCTTGCTTCCAAAACAAGCAACAGTTTACTGAAAATGCTGGACAATCTTCCTCAGTTTTCTTACCATCACATGACAGTTACTCTTTTCAGTTTCATCATTCTGAAATGATAACTTTACCTCATCTGTTCAACTTTCCATTATAATTTAATTTTGTAATTCTGTTAGAGAATTCTGATTAACCATAGAATTCTAGTTCATGAACAGAAATATTCAGTTGAAAAGATCTAGAGCAAAACTCTGAATCTGGGGTCAAGGCATTAACTCTTTTATTGGAGATGAAATCCAAAGACTGATCTTTTCTGCTAAGACATTTACGTGTTCCATTCTAGGAAACTTGAACTGGATAAGAACAGATGAAAAGATTATTTTCACAAGACAGTCAGACAAACAGTCTTTTAAAGGCTCTGTTAAAGCCTCCATCTGACATGTCCTTTCCCTCTCATGTATTTGTTGCAATAGTCACTGCAGCCTCTGCCCACACATACCTACCAATAGCTATTCTTTTTTCTTTCAACAGTGCTTCTGAAAGAAGGAACAGTCTTTTTTTGTGTTCAGAAATCATAGAATCATAGAATAGAATCATAGAATTTTTTAGGTTGCAAAAGACCTTTAAGAACATCGAGTCCAACCATTAACATGGCACTGCCAAGTCTACCACTAAACCATGTCCCTGAGCACCAGGTCTACATGTCTTTTAAATACGTCCAGGGATGGTGACTCAACCACTTCTCTGGGCAGCCTATTCCAATGCTTTACAATCCTTTCAGTGAGGAAATTTTTCCTAATATCTAACCTAAACCTCTCCTGGCACAACTTGAGGACATTTCCTCTTGTCCTATCACTTGTTACTTGGGAGAAGAGAGTGACACCCACCTCACTACAACCGCCTTTCAGATAGTTGTAGAGAGCGACAAGGTCTCCTCTCAGCCTCCTGGCTTTTCTCCAGACAAAACAACCCCAGGTCCCTCAACCAATCCTCATAAGACTTGTGCTCTAGACCCTTCCATAGTTTCATTGCCCTTCTTTGCACAAGCTACAGCACCTTAATGGTAGTGCATAAGCACTGACTTCCTTATTGTATATTTATAAATATCTGGTTTGCCTTTGCTGTTTTAGAGGTAACTCAATCTAGATGAGAATATCAGCAGTGCAGGACTAGGCGAAATACTGCACAGGTTCAAACCCATCTACAAATTGTCTTTATTCATCAGAATGGAGTCCATGCTTGGAGACTGTCATTCAGTTTTCCTGAAGCCAGCAAGCTGAATGGCCAACAACAGTAACTGAGGAAGGGTATATTGGTGAAAGCATGGTGATAAAGAAAAAGAAGAGGTGGAGGAATTAGATTTGTTCAGCCCTGAGAAGGGAAGGTGGCAGGGGGCACCTAACAGCTGCCTCACAATACCTATAAAGAGGTTATTGAGAAGTCTGAGTCAGTCTCTTCACAGTGATTTATGGCAGGGGGATAGTGGATATAAGAAAAACCTTTTTGTTCTTCAGGATGGTCAAGCAGTGTAGCAGATTGCCCATAGAGGTTGTGAAGTGTCTAGCCTTGAAGGTTTTCAAGACCCAAATGAATAAAGCACTGAACAACTTGATCTGACCTCATGGCTGGCCCAGCTTTGGCAGGACCTACTAAGGTTCCTCCCAGCCTGTCTTATTCTGTGGTACTGTGATTCTATGACTTCAGCATGCCACAGTATTATCTAGTACTGAGATGTCAGAGAATAGCAGTGGGGTAACCGTGATAAAAAGTTAGAGGGAAATAAATGCAGAGCTATGTGAAATTTGTTATGAAACCAACTCTACAGACATTTAAATTGTTAGAAACTTATCTTTGACTATCCTATGATTGGAAAAGATACTCAGCTAAGAATTTAGGAAATAACATTAACTTGCATTGATCACTGGAAAGAAAACCTGTGGAGACACTTTATGACTTTATGAAATATTACTGATCAGTTTCTGTATTTTACTTCTGGACAGAAGAATAAGTCAAAGAAGTACACATTATCCACACCTCCTCTAACCATCCTTATCTCTTCCCTACTGTGTAACCTCTGAATTTTAATACTTCAGTCATACCAGCCTGTATATATCCAAACAAGCTTATGAAGATATATAGCTCCTTTCTGCCCTCTGACTCAAGGGAGTGGCTAAAAGCTACTAGAAAACATAAACCAATTAAAAACAAATTAAGGACTCAAAAGAGCATGCATAATAAGTATCACTTTCAAAGAGAGATGGGAGCAAAATTCCCAGTCTAGTTTCAGATGTAGACTCCTCCTAATACTCCCCAAATCCTTCCATCTAGGGGTTTAGCTGTGGGTTCATATCTAATGTCATGCAACCTAGCAGTATATTAAAGCTTAAAAAGCCAGGGTAACACATTTAAATGTCTTTCTAATGATGATTAATTCCTTTTGTATTCATTTGAGTAACATTAATCAGAATGAATTCATTTAGCGTGAATGTGGATAGAACATTTAATTTCTTCTGCATTTCAAGAGACCCTATTTAAATTAATAATTGTATGAAAATGAATAGAAGAAAGGAAATGAAAGTTTGCATGCTAGCCATAAATTGTACAATAAAATAACATAAATTTATGAGTGCTTTATTTGTTCAATTTTAATAAGTGACATGTTCGCTGCATGTATATATTGTATAGGATATATATAGTCCTGTGACATGGGAAACTTACAAATATGAAGTTGGTTTATGTCCTCACACATGCTGTTTTATTATTTCAGCAGTGACAATCAATAAGAACTTCAGAGAAACACCATAAAAAACCCTAAGAAATCTGCCATTTCTTGTGTAAAATTGATGAGTTTTCATTTTTTCCAGAATTATGCAGCAACGGTTACATAAGAAAATCTCAATACTTTAGAGCCTACCCTGACAGATTTCTTCAGAGAATCTTTTTATAGCTATCAAATCACTTAGGAATTGCTCCCTTTTTTTCTTTGCCTGTTAGTTTGGCTTTTTTTTCCCTCATCTTCTGTCTTCTAGTGACACCTTAGGCTGCCCAACATTTGAGATTTTGAAGCAGTTTCTGAAATCCTTACTTCCATGCAAAAACATCTTATTTTTAAGTAGACCCACTGATGTCATTTGGACTAAATTTCACAAAAACCGTTTGCTAGAACTGCAAAGGTATGAGACCCAAACCCTTGTAAACCACATCCCTATGTGGATGTTTAGTATTACCTGGAGTTCAGTGACTGACTCAGTCACAGATGAGCTAGCTTCCTACAGTTTATGCCAAAAGCCAGGCATCCAGATGTTACCAAACGCTGAACTCTTTATTTGTAGGTTAATCTATGAGATGAAATTTATTGCGTAGAAGCATACTCACACAGGAAATGTAAATAAAGGATTAGAAAACCTAGTTCCTGAAACTAACAGCAAAGAATAAAATTTATTTTGCTATGGAAATTCTCATATCGAGAAAAAGCATAAACTGGGTGGATTTACTTTTACCCAGATCTAAGTGACTAATGACCAGGTGTTTCATCTTTCCTAGGACTGAAAAGCAACAGATAAGACGTAGAGTATGTTCTTCCCCCTACTGACAAAGAGGCAAAAACCTTTCCAGTGGTTAAGTGAGTTAACATTTTGACTTCACCTTGAAGTGCTATTCAACAAGTGCAGCTGTGCTTGGGATTTCCACATTTTCAGCTTAATCACATTGGCTTCAGCTGTGGAGGACTGTCCATATCATCCATGTACTGGATCATGTAAATTCTTTCAATAAATTCAGGCCTAGGAACAGCAGTCAGATTAAGACTTATCTTTTGACATATATTATATCTGTATTTCTGTAGTTTTTAAGATAGGAAACTTTATAGCAGAAAAACTCAAATATTGTGACAGCCTTCTGGATTTAGAAAGAAGTTCTGTAATTCATGACAGCTTCTAACAAGTCATTCCAAATCTCTGTGGATTTGGAAGAAGTGTAACATTTACATTGTTGAGCCATTCAGCATATTGCTTGTAGCCTACAGTGCTGATTTCCTTAGACTTGGTTTCGAGTGTGATGGATTGCAACCATAATGATGTCATTAGTTCGGTTTCACATGCTTTTAGACAGAAAAATAATGTGGATTTGTAAGCAAGCTGAATATCACTTTGAGCTTCAGGGGTCCAAAATCTTATATTTCAGTGAACAAAAAGAAAATGAAATGTGAACAAAGGCTTCTTACCCCCTCCTCCATGAAACACATAGCTAAGGAGAGCAAAACGCTAGCTAATACAATGTATTTTCACAGCACATATTTTGCAGTGCTGACAACTTATTGCGGCTCAGGAATATTTCTGGTTTGTATTCAGAATAGTGAATAATAAAGACAAAATATCTAACATTCTAACATACTTTATTTCCTGTTCTTGCTGATGACACGAGGATGTATTTAATACACTGTTGAAAGAGAATGGAATCAGCAGCTGGCTTACCTGGGAAACAAACTCAGTGTGCAGGCAAATCCTTGACTGCCCAATCAAAGAGGAGAGATGAATTATATACTACCCTCAAATGAAGACAAGAAACTGGGTAGGTTCATTACTGATATACCCAATTCCTTATCAGCATATCTTGTAGCCTACTCAAGCAGTTTACAAACCTTGAGTAATCTGACAAGAGATGATTTGATATGCAGTTGCCAGAGTCTTGTAAATAATCTTAGTGGGGTGTGAAGGGGAAGGAAAGGGAAATTAAGACTCTGAAGGGCAGCTTCTCAGATGGCAGTTTGCAATGACGGTTTAGATTTTCTGGTCTTGTGAAAGAATTATATGCAATTATATGAGTCGCTAACTTTCCTCCAAGGATTACATATTTTTTAAAGTGTCCTAAATACAAAGATGTGGAAAGCATTGCTAGGTAAGAAAATATGAAATTCTATTTTATTTCCCTTGCAATTTATTTGCATAATGTAATCTGGAGGGTTGTGTTTATCAGTGGTGGGAAGGCAGTTTAAACAAATGTTCAACATATGTATATCATCAGCAGCAAAAGGTCATGGTCTTAGCAGGCAGCTCAAAAGGTAAACAAAGGCCAGCATGTCTGCATTCTGCCTGCATCATATTGACAGCAAATAATGAGTCCCTAACAGAATATCTGTCATCTTGGAAACATTTACTGAGCACTTTGTTCTGGCTGATAGAGATTGTTCAAGTGAGTCATTATACTGGGAGGCAGCTACTGCCATTTCAAAAAGTATATCTTGAGACTAAGGCAATTTCATATCACTGTAATTCAACAGCAAGTAACTAACTAACTAACTCACTAACTAACTAACTAACTAACTAAGTGCCACAGCGTCCATCCAGTATTACTGTTTCTATGGCAATTGGTTCTTGGTTTTTTTATTTAAATCCACGAGTTAAAACCTGTTTGCCAGATGCTGTTAAGGACTAGGCAGTAATCCTCAGCCCTTTCCAGTAGGTACACTGAATAATTAACTTTCAGGATTTCCAGATTCATAGTGTACGATTCTGTCTATTCACATCACAAAAGCAGGTTGATAGCTTGTTTTTCTGACTCCCTTTGTTCCTTGCATTCAGTGTCTACTGAAACATACTCTACTCCCCCCCTCCCCTCCTTACACTAACATGCACCAGTAAAAATACCTACTTGAGTCAAAACATACAGGATCTCATGCAGGGAGCTATTTCACCTCTCCTACTGGCCAATGCATCTGTTGAAGGATTTAATGAAGAATTTCAAAGCCAGTGTCTTCCCACAAAGAAGGCTTATTTGCAATCTGTGTTTTCTTTTATCAACCCACTCTGATTTCTCGGTGTAAACCAACTCTCGTTCATGGGAACAGTTACAAAATGAGCCATAGCTGTGTTGAGGATGAATCAGGGAACAGGACAAGGGAGGAAGGAATGAACTGTCCACTTTCTTTCATAAACTGAAAACAAGTGTTACGACAATTACTTTCTGTGCCTGTTCTTTACTCAGCCTTTCTTCTAAATGATCTGTTTATATGCTAGAAAGCAAAAAACAGGTCCTGGTTTTAATCTCATATTCCATCTGCTTCTGGAATTACTACTAAGGGCAGGTGGCAAATGAGTTCTTTCTAATTTTCCAATTTTCTCCGTGGGACAAATTCTGCCTCCTTGTTCAGGCTGAGTAGTTATTTACCAGCCCTTGGGATACTGTAAGGAATTGCTCAAGATGAGTACGTGTGACAGAACCTGACTCAGTATGAAATGAGGGCATGCACAGTTTAATGCTACATATGTGATGCACTCAATTTATTATGAGACAATGATTTTAGTTGGAAGATTTCAGTACAACAAACTGGAGCATGACTGAAAGGTACTTGCTTTATGACTAGTCTTTTAGTGGCACGTCTACATACAGTTGTTTCTGTACCTGCTATTATAATTGTGTTTTGATGAATATAATGCTTTGTAAGGTTGGATTTCAAGCAAGAAGGATCTTTTTTCACAGTCTCAGATTCTAACCAGGGAAACATCATAGAAAAGAAATGACAACTCCAGACCTATATCCATCATTCTAATTTGTGAATACCAAGATTTTTACTGACATTTCAATGAAAATCCAAATCAGGTACATACTTGATTGATTCATATGTCTTCAGACACACATTGATACGTATACATTGGTATATATACACATACATATATTTGCATGCATATAAGCATGGTACAAGTGCATACATAGTCACTGACAAAAGGGACACAAGTGATTTTCAGGAGGCTTATTTGACGCAATAATAATTCATTGATCTCTCTCTGCCTTATTGAGGGCTGATAACAGAATAGCCCAAGGGGAAGAAACCATGGCAGGATCCTAGATCAAAGTGTTTAGCTCTTTGCTCACATAGGTGCTGAATCCATGGCATATTTCCAAGTAAAAGTGCCTGCAGCAACATTTGCTAATTACAGGTTATGTTCTACTGTTTCCAAACAGGGTGAAAGTGACAGAAGTTTAACTGTGAATAATTACACACTTGAATAAGTATGTGATTAGCCCTATTTGTTGTGGTTGGGACTAGAGTGACAGGACAAGAATGGAGTGATTGCATTATTTACAGCTTAATTGTAGACAAGTAATTACTTATGTAAGCTGGTGCTGTGGGGTCAGGGAATACATGCCTGAGAGTGTCTAGGATTTGAATGGAAACTTCAGAAAGGGGGTTTCCAAATGATATAGCAGAAGTGAAAATTCTATGCATTTATTTAATTATGGAGGGGTTTTCTTGGATTGAATGTCTTGGAATGTTAAATGTCTTGTTCTTTTGAAACCAAGGATTAGATGAAATCTTTATAAACCATTGCTTCCAGCCTAATAAATCACAAATGCCACCTAGTGGCTTTTGCTATCTAGTGAATCATTGCGTACCCACCAAAATAAAAAAAAAAAAACCTAAAAAAAAATAGAGTTTTACCAGCATGTTATTTCCATTGATGTGCATGCGGTTGATGAGATTGTCTGTGAACACTTTTTTCCACTTAGTTCCCAACTACATTTTATTTGCATTGGATCAGATTGTGAAAATCTTACTCATGTTGGCAAGTAGTATTGAATAATCCTATTAAAATGTAGTTAAACTCCCTGTCTTGGAACTGTGTTTTAACTATGTACTTTCCTTGCCAAGAAGGTTCTGGTTTGCAAAGGGCGACCTTAAGTTAGTAATAAGTTTAGCTAAGTTAAGTTATTTAAACTAACTTAACATGTCCTAAAATGCCCTAATTTATTAATATTTGTCTCATTGGCTCATCCAAGTAAATAAAGGCTTCATTTTTTACTTGTGTGGTCCATTTTCAAAATGACAAAGTATTCCAAAATAAGCATCAAGGTACAGCCAGGAAAGAAAGAAAGAAAGAAAGAAAGAAAGAAAGAAAGAAAGAAAGAAAGAAAGAAAGAAAGAAAGAAAGAAAGAAAGAAAGAAAGAAAGAAAGAAAGAAAGAAAGAAAGAAAGAAAGAAAGAAAGAAAGAAAGAAAGAAAGAAAGAAAGAAAGAAAGAAAGAAAGAAAGAAAGAAAGAAAGAAAGAAAGAAAGAAAGAAAGAAAGAAAGAAAGAAAGAAAGAAAGAAAGAAAGAAAGAAAGAAAGAAAGAAAGAAAGGCAGGTCAAGCTGGTTATTTAGTGTGAAGATAATTGCATTATGATGTACCTGTTACTTGAGCATTCTAAGTTGTTAGATCCTTTTGAAATTCAGGACAGGGAACTCACAGGATCAGAATAAAAAGTTTATTAGTTATAAACATGGTATCCTGTTAGTGCTAGGTTTCTGTATTTCCATATCTTTGCAAACAGCTACTTATGTTCAATTTCTGATGGATGTCCACAAGTGAAAAGGATTTTGCAAGTGTTAACTTTTTTTCCTGAGACACCAAGGGCTTGGAAATCTCAGAAGCATTACAAATTGAGTCTTGCGCAGGATTGTGAACAAGTGTTTTTAAAAAATCTCTCATTTGTAACCTGATTTAGCAAATAGGTTTAAATTGAAACTTATCAAAATTTTATAATTTGGCACAATAATTTTGGCACAGTATCTAGAAAAAATGTTAGTGACGTTCAAAAGCTTTTGAATAGTTAATTTGCTTTGACAAAATGTGATTAAAGTGCAGTTGTTAAAAATTGTCAAAGCATGGGTGAGTGTTGAATTAACCAGGATTTTTTTTTCCTACTGGCGATATGTATACTCCTCTGATTTCAAAACTTGAAAATATTACCAATGACAAATTGTAATTAAGCCACACAGCTGTGCATAGGCAGCTATGTGAATGTTTTATGTTGTAAAATATTCAAGGATATATATTTAGGTAGGGACCTCTAAGGAAGCTTAAGGTTATGCATGTTGCATATGAAAGCTTAGTGGTACCTAATGGCTCAATGTGCTTTGTCTCCCAAAATTGAGAAAGGCTGAGTAAAAAACTGAATCCACTCAGAGCTGTTCCCTCTGAAACACTTGTTTCACAAGTGCTTTTGTATAACGTTGTGGAAGTGGGATGATGCATTTGTTTCAGACTCATTATTAATACCATCTATTTGTAAAAAAATTCTATGCAATGTTCTGTATTTCTTTATGGCTTGACCCTACAACCTTCATATGCCTCAATCCTTTTATGGTTTTAGTGTATGTTTATCTTTAACAGGAGAATAATTTAATCAAATTAATTTCATGGGATCAAGTCCAGTTGTTGCAGATATTTTAACGTAACTGGAATTATGATATTTTTCAGTGTGAGGGAAAGGAAACAGAGGTTCAAGAAAGTCAGGTACCTTCCTTTCCAAAGGTCATATAACAACTTACTGAAAGAGATAGCTGATGCATATACCAGTACAGGTGTTCACTTTCTTAAGGGCTTAAAATTAAAACTACAAGCTAATATCTCAGATTTTCCCCTACCCTTATCATAACATGAAAAAACTCCACAAAATACTCCAAAGCGCTGCTTAGCTCATGATGCTTTTTAAAGTTAAGGATGTAAAATTTGAAACTAAGTAATTCCTCATGGATATATTAGCTTTTATGATCCTTTTATTTTGCTACTCTTGTGGAAACTCTGTATGGTCCTGTATTACTGATCACTGAGCGGAGAGAACCCCTGAATGCACCCATCAGACTAAATGCTAAATTGCTATGAAGTGTTGCAGCATAGCCTGTCCTTTAATCATATACTTTGACGTTCCTTAAAATAACACAGTATATAGGAAAGCCCATATTATGCTTTAAAATCAAATCTAAGGTAATACAATACTATCTTTCAAGTGTAAATTGTTTTACAGATTGGCTATACATCTTCGTACAAAGAAAACAGTAGATGACCACTTTTGGTTATGTAATTTAGAAAACAAGAGCAGCTTTTCCAGATAGACACAGTTGCTTGTCATGGGATATGGGAACATATTATGATTCCATGGCTGCAGTGGGTTATTAATGACACTACTAACAACAGTAGTTGGAATCTTTGTCATTTTTCTTGACCTATATTATTCCTAGCTCTCCTCCTGCTCCTGCTTACTCATGCTTTTTCTTCCTTCCCCCTCTTGTTTCCCTCACATTTGCACATTCCCTCATGCAAATTTGTTATGGAAAGCAAAATTAACAGAGATCTAGTAATAAATTTTGCATGATATAAATTTTTTATTTTTCACATATTTCCTCCCTGCTGCTTTGTCATCTGACCTTTTTTTTTTTTAAATATATATACCTGATATATATGTACTTGAAAACTCTTAGGGACAGGGACTATGTTGTGTTGTGAAGTGATTGAAACAAGCATTCAACTGGGTTTTAACAGAATACATATACACGTATTTGTTGTAATTATCATGTCATATTTAAAAGGTAGCCAGAGATCTCTGAAAGTAGTCAATGTCTTACTACATAACTACACAAGCTAACAGTACAATGCTTTTTGTTTATATCCAACTTTAAACAAAGCATATTCATACCTGGCATCTCATATCAATAAACTTTGGTCTAGATTCTTAGAAGATTTAGTTTTGTGAGTGCTTATTCAGTAATAATTCATGGAGTCATTAGTCTCACAGTTGACTGGCTGA
>NC_133899.1:59138276-59248276 GCF_964199755.1 Larus michahellis | reverse complement strand
TCAAAATGCAGTCACACGGAGGGAGTTACTTTAGGTGGATGTTAGACAAATTCCTAGCTCTTTTGCATGCCATAATGAAAACAGAACTGTAGGGGTCATATCAGGGACTTCATTCTGAAAATAAACCATTTTAACTGTGGAAGTTTCATGTGTATTTTAAAATAAAATTCACCCATCTGAAATTAAATTTAACCTATTTTTTAAAGGGAGTTGTCAGGCTGAGTATATGACTAATATCTATTGTATATATTTTGCTTCTTTCATAAATCCATTTTATTTTGTTGGAGGGAGAAATTTTACTATTAGGAGCTGGATTACAGGTACCTAAAGAATGACATAAGTTTTTTTTTTCTTTTTTCTTTTTATTTTTTGTGGGTTTACTTTGAAAAGCAGCACATAATGTAAGAGGCATCAGACTGGAAACTAGTTTTTTTGCTCGCTGCCTAATGCAATTCCCAGGGTACCGTCCCCCTCATGCTTGTGGCAGTGGATGTATTTCACTCCTTGTTGCTTTTCAGTGCTAACAGTAAATAAATGAAAATGCCTTTTCCCTGGTCACTCCCCTAAATGTGCTCCCTGCCTTTGCTTATCTAGCATGTGTAGGCAAGTTGGCACTCTTCCCAGCATAAAAAGCATACAAACACTGGCAGCTATAGGCCTGTGGCACAAACAGCCAAGCTGATTTTCACAAATGGACACACAAATGCTTAGGTCTCTGTTAGAGATTCTAAATCCCAGAACGTATGCCAAACAGCTGGCCTGCTATTGTCCCAACTTTGCCTTCACTGGGCAATAAAACAAATATTTGCCTTTTGTAATCACTATGTTTATTTGTGCTTTGCAGTTGTTGCAAACATTGAAAATAGTTGGTCACAATATACTTCATGATCCAGCTACCAAATGGCCATATGGATGCATCTGGGGCACCTTGCAGATTAAGGCACCAGGCACAATAAAGCCACATATGGTTCACAAGCATGGGACCTGGACTGTACGTGACAGCTCATTGAATGAAGATTGCAAAGCTGGCCTTGGGATAACATTCAAAATGTACAGAAATATCCCATTATCAAACTCAGTGAAATCCCCATAGCTGAGGGTGATCAAATGTTTTCTAAGCACTGGTATTGAAAAAATGGTTCAAAACTAGCAAAATGTATACAAAATCATTATCCCTCCTATCGATTCCTGCTGGCTCTGGAAAGCACATTGTAAAGTTATGCTGACTTTACATATTTGCCTTTTTCAGGTCTCTCTCTCTCTCCTTTATTAAGTAGAGTTACTTGCTGGGCCTGAGTGAAGGGTAAGAAAGTTCTAACTAGGTTATTTATTGTATTGTTACCATAGCTACTTCTTTTTTGGCAGTGTGAACTTCCACAAGTATATTATGAGCTTCGTAACTGTATTTTTCCTGCTAAACATTTCCGTGTTCAACTCTTAAATACCCTTCTGCTAATTTTTCAGATTTTGCCCTTTTGCCCTTTGGTCATTGAACTAATCTACTTCAGAGATGTTTCTTGAGAGGGTTTTACACAATATAAACTTGCTCTTTATTTTAACATCCCTTCTCTCTGCTCTGGTTATTATTTTCTAGATCTATGTGATTTGTGTTCTTTCGCTTTTTCTTTGATCAAACACATACATTATTTCACACTCAGGCTATTGCCAACGTATTTCTTACACAACAGTTAACAAAAATCTATATAATGCAAAGCAGGTAAAGAACCACAAGTAAAAGCACATTAACCCTTAACTCTTGGTTATATAATTGTTATATGACCTTATCTGGGCAGCTGCTGTACTGAGGTGGTCCTGACATCTTCAAACATAGTCAAGTGATGCCTGAGTCTGCTGCCAAGCTTACCTGGGTACTAGCGTTCATAGCTTCAAACTGGCTGTGAGACCTGCCACATCCTAAAGTATGATCCTCAGAGGTGGCGTTCCTGGAGCTGCTACACCAGAACAACCTGATCCTGATCCTGAAGGGACCACTCTGAGATAGCAGCCAAATATGGGACAGAGGAGAAGGCAAGGTGTAATAGTCACTATAGCCTGTCAATTTTACTCCCAGTGATGTCAGAAATGTGCTTTTATATCCTTGGTCAGCCTGAGGTGGGTCAACTGGAGCAATTTTCCTGCATTTCCCCTATTTTTCTTATTTTCACTGTATCTAATGTCATACTACAGGAAACTTGAAGTTTTCTGCCCTATTTCTCAGTTATGCAGGAAGTGCAAAAATTCCACCTTCCTAGAAACAGAGGCTTTAGGGGATTTTTCATAATTAGGGACATTTCATCTATGAAATTTTTCATCACTCTTAAATAAAATAAGTATAATACAGGTATTAGGGGACAGAGTTTGTTTTTTTTTTCCAAAGGAAATTAATTATTTCAACTCTTATTTTCCTCTTGAATTAGGATGAAATGGCAAATTATCAAGATTTCTCCCTGCACTGGAAGCTTACAAAACCTTCCTTTTAGCAACATGCTAATTTTAGTTTTTATAATCATACCTGCTAACATATTACAACAAAATAATTTGTGGGACAATGTCTGGGATATCCTGGACAGAAGGATGATGCATTCAGGTGAACTTAGCTGCACAGGAGTAACAACTATTTGATTGGGATTTCCAGCTGTCCAGCAGCTCAGTCTTAGTTACTGTCACAGTTACATCAGGGATGTGATTGGGGGGAAAAATATCCAATAGAGAGAAAAGATGTTTAAAAACAATAATCAAGTCTCAAAGTGGGAGAATTCACGAATATGACTATTGCGATTACAACGTTTTCTTTTTATTCATCAAGTTACTGTTGGATGCTTGCTTTCTTCTCAGTTTGATGCAAACCTGAATACCACAGGGATTTATTATAATTCCATATGCATTATGAACTCAAAATGCTGGGTAAGCTAAATCTCTCGTAGTATAGTCTGCTCTAGGAGCTTTAGTCATGCATTCAACAAAAGGGAAAGCTGAAATACTTTATGAGATATACAATTTAATCAGTGATTCCTCCCTGTAGAAAAGGGCTGTGAGCCATCCTAACTAACACTGCTATATGCTTCTGTAGTGACTAACACAGGGGCAAAGAAATATCGAAAAAAACTGAAACATTTTTAAATTTAATTTTTACAAATCACAATGTCAAGGATCAGGTCCATTTGTCCAAGATAAAATATTATATTCAGGATTCCCTAAAACACATTAGAAGTTTTGAGGTAAAATTGGAATTTTAATATTGACAGTTTTTCATTATAAAAAGTTTAAGCAGAAATTTCCCAAAAGTTCAACAAGAATTTTTTTGACAACCTTTCAAATCACAGTCAGCTATCAATGCCTTTAGTGAACTAGTCTGACAGTAGCAATGTTAAAAAGAGAATATTAACGCATTAACTACTCTTAGATCTCATTCTGTACCTTCTAACATTCTTCATTCATCACGAAATTAATGAAGTGTTATTAATGATTTTCTCCAGTTTTTACAATTAACACTATACCTCAAATTGGCTCAGCTAAGAGAAAGTGAGACATTTCTCATATCTCCCTGGTGATGTAAACTGTCAGAAGAGATAGCAGCATGTCTTAAATGTGTTACTGCTAAATACACAAATCTTTGGACACAAATTAGTCAGAGTTGACATGAGCATGGCTAAATCACTTGTCTTTAGAATTCTACTGTATTATGTTGTGGTGAGCTATTAGCACATGGATACTGTGAGTAAGGAACCCTTCCTATTATTCCTCTGAAATTATATCCATAATGTCTATTAAAATTGCCATACTGCAACTTCCATGCTACAGTATTATAGTATAAAAGTAGTAATTTTTGAAAAGTAAGGTAGACTGTGCTTGAAATTTAAGAAGAGGGACCAGTTTATGAGTATCATTGGAATGAGAATATAGATAAAGATGGTTATATGGACAACTAATGGTTAAGGAAGACAGTGAAAGTGGAATCTGTGTTTATGCAACAACATAGAAGCCTCTTCCAGCAAGTGTCCCAGTGGCTCCACACATTCAGAATCAGGCTACACAGGAGGAAGAAGGGAACTGAGTTAGAAAGTAAAAGGGAAAAGAATAGGGAAGTATGACCGATGAAATAGGTGAGACCTATGGTAGAAGAAGGTAATCAGTAGCCTAGACATTGAGGAAGAATTACTTAATGAAGAGGAGATGGCTGTAGAGGCCAGAATAATTTAATTCCTGAAAATTCAAGACTATTTAACATTATAAACTTTCTTGTCTTCCTGATTTTTAAAATCCTGTATCTGCTTTCAATTCCTTTCACATTGCTACTGATATTCTAAATAACAAGGTTTTTTTATCCTTTAAAAAAGCAACAGACTCTACTGTTTATTGCATAGTACATAAGTTATCATTATGTCAGGATTATAATAAAATGCTGACTTGATTTATGTACAAATAATAAGTTTGGTTTTTTTACCTTGAAGACAGCTCTAGAGAACACTAAGGGAAACATATAGATGAGGACCCGTAGTCAGCAGGATAATGAATTACCTTCTATGTGGTTTTGGCAATTTGAGGTACATACTACAGAAACAATTTTCTATGCATAATTCTTTCAAACTCTTGTACATTGTACCATCTGGACTAGAGCTTTATTTTCAGATCACTTCTTGATCTTTACAAAACGTCATGTAGTATCACTATCTATTTGCAAATAGTAGTTATATTTTAGCTCTTTCTTTTGCAACAGAGAGCACTGTTTTCATGAATATGTATAATTAAATGCATGGCTATTTCCTGTTAGTGGCCTCCATACTATAGGTTAATTGATATTATAAAAAAAGTTATTTTTTTTCTCAACTTTAACAGATGTTGCAGGCTTTTTCAGAAGTAGTCTCAGTGGAAAACAGATTCTGGAAGTTTTTAAAGCCCTCTTTCCAAAAAGGCAGGAGGAACCTTTGGTGGAAGAGTGATCCCAAGTATTTGGTTCTCTCTTTTGTTTTTAAAGTCGGGACCTCAATAAATAAAGTCAGGGGTTCTTCAGTTTTTGAACTTCTTTTTTTTTCTTTGCTTGTAAGAAAGAGCTTGACTATAAGGCACACTTAAAACACATGCACACAGTTGTACGCAGATATCTCTCTCCTTAGCTTTCCTTCCCAAGTAATTAAAACTAAGATCAACAAAGTTGAACATCAGAACATGATGGTTCTTTGATTTCTAACTTATAGACTAAATGACCTTCAAGATTTTTATAAGTTTTTCAACAAAGTAAGCAAGGGAGAAGTTTTTAGTTGTTCCCTATATTACTCTGTAATAGAACGGCTCTTTGATCTTTAGCCAGAGATTGGAGCTGCATAGGATTACTCAGTGTTTCTCACTGAGCAAGAGCTAAGGGTATTGGATAAAATTATCAGGCACCAGCCCAGGACAAACAAAAGGTACTTTTCAGGTAATGCTTAATTAAACTGCAGAAATCATTAGTACAGAATGTTTTGAATGACAACATTTCATAAAGATTCAAAAGTGATTAGATGTTCCAGTAGAAGCTGTTTACACAAAGTCCTGGGTATACTACAGAAACAATCTTGTCCTTGATAATCCTTCTCCACCAAATGTCTACTACTGGCCATTTTGGATTCAGGAGACAGGGCCAACAGCATTTTTCACGGCAAAGTGGACAGCCTTATAACATGTTCTGTGCTCACAAACTGGTGTGCAGACCAATTTCTTCCAGTTTCTGACACGTGATCTCTTGAAGATCATGCCAAATAGAATGTTGTTTGGTGCAGTTTATAAAACATTTGAGTAACCCTAGCATTCTCAGGAATTAAAAGCAGTATCAGCTCATTCCCTCCTAAAATTAAAGTATTAATTCTACTAAAGTTTCAGGGATAGTTATTTTTCATATGGAGCATTTTTCCTTTTGTCTTTTGAAAAGGCAACTGTTCTGTTTCAGATGACCCCTTTAAGTATAACGAGAATATTATAGGACTTTGAAGGCTTGAAAGCACTGCTTGATGCTATTCTCTAATAAATGATCATTTCAGTACATTGTCACAGCATTCTTTTACCATGCATAATCTTGCACTTATCATTTACAGCATTTAATATTAACATTCATTCAAATACATAATTTAATACAAGTGTTTTTCACACATACAGTCTTTCTATTTGACTCAAAGAAACTTAAGACTTCAGAAGCAAAGTGCACATAATTTAACTCTAGTGATTCAGACACAGGGAAACCTGATGCAATCCTTTAATTTCAATTAAATTATACATTCTTATTTCAGGTCTATAACTGATCTGTACATGCTCTTAAAAAAGAAAAAAAAAAAAAGTGTACCATATTCCCTGTGTTCACAGAATCACAGAAGTTTGATGTTGGAAGGGACCTCTGGAGGTTGTCTTGTAGATCAGGCAGGGCCACCTAGAGCCAGTTGTCCAGGACCATGTCCAGATGGCATTTGAATATTTATTTCCAAGGATGGAAGCTCCACAAGCTCACTAGACAACCCATACCCATACTTGGTCACCCTCACAGTAAAAAAGTGTTTCCTGATATTCAGACAGAACTTCCTATGTTGCAGTTTGTGCCCATTGCCTTTCTTCCTGTTCCTGAGTGTCACTGAAAAGCACCTAACTCTGTCTTCTTTGCGCCCTCCCTTCAGGTATTTATAGATATTGATGAGGTGCCTCCTCCAAGTCTTCTCTTCCCCACACTAAATATTCCCGTCAATCTCATATGAAAGGTACTCCAGTCCATTAATCACTTAGTGACCCTTCACTGGACTCTCCAGTAGCTCCAATGCTGAGTAGAGGGGAAGGATCACCTCCTTTGACCTCTTGGCCACCCCCTAATGCAGCCCAGGAAAGCACTGGCCTTTACTGCTGTGAGGGCACATTGTTGGCTCGTGTTCTACTTGTCCACCAGGACCGCCAGGTCTTTTTCTGCAAAGCTGCTTTCCAGCCATGTGACCCCTAGCACATATTGGTGCATGGGGTTTTTCCTCTGTATGTGCAGGACTTTGCTCTTGCCCCTTGTTGAAATTCATGAGTCCCATTTCTCCAGCTTGTGGGGTCCTTCTAGATGGTAGCACAACCCTCTGTCAATTTAGCCACTCCTAGTTTTGTGTTATGAACAAACTTACATGCTGTACCATTACTCAGAACATTAATGAAGATGTTAACCAGGATTGGACTCAGTAGTGACCCCTGAAGCAAACCACAAATGACTGGCCTCCAATTACACTTCAAGCCACTGATCACCATCCTCTGGGCCTGGTTGTTCAGCCAGTTTTCAGTCCACTTCACAGTCTGCTCATGCAGCCTGAACTTCATTAGCTTCTTTATGAGGATCTTAGGGGCGACAGTGTTAAAAGCCTTACTGAAGTCTAGGTAGACAATATCCACCACTCTCTTGTCACCTACCAAGCCAGTCATTCTGTCACAGAAGGTTATCAAATTGGTCAAGTATGACTTTGCCTTGGTGAATCCATGCTGATGACTCCTGATGATTTTCTTGCCATTTATGTGTCTGGAAACAGTTTCCAGGATTAGCTGTTCCATCATCTTCCCAGGGATCAAGGAGAGGCTGACCTCCTTGACCTTCTTGAACACAGGAGTGGCAATTCCTTTCCCTCAGTCTCCCAGTTGCCATGATTGATCAAAGATTTTCAAGTGGCTTTACAATGACATCTGCCAGTGACCTCAGCACTTGTGGGTGTATCCCATTAGGGCCCATGATCTTCTGTATGTCCAGCTTGCTTAAGTATTTCCTGAGCTGGGAAAAATACAGACACTGATGGCTTCCACCAATGTTATATCTTCCTTGCTTCTGCCTTTCCCTCTGGTCTTTGGGACCTGGGATTCCTGAAGGCTGGTCTTGCTAGCAAAGGCTGAGGCAAAGAAGGCACCCAGTACCTCAGCCTTTTCCATGCCCAGTGTAACCAGGTGCCCTGACTCATTCAGCAGCAAGTATACCTTTTTCCTGGCCTTCTTGTTGTCATCTATGGACTTACAGAAGCCCTTCTTGTCTTTGACATCCCAGGCCAGATAAAATTCCAGTTGGGATTTGGCTTTCCTAACTTCATCCATGGATACTCAGACAGTGTCTCTGTATTGCTCCCAAGTTATCTGTCCTTGCTTTCACCATCTGTATGCGTCCTTTCTGGGTTGGAGTTTGTAGTTTGTTCATCCACACAGGTCTCCTGGCATTTTTGCCTGACTTTCTATTCATTGGGATGGAACTTTTTTGAGGTTGGAGGAAGTGATCCTTGAATATTAACCGACTTTCTTGGGCCCTTCTTCCTTCCAGGGCCTTATCCCATGGCATTCTATCAAGCAGATCTTTGAAAATGCCCAAGTCTGCTCTCCTGAAGTCCAGGGTTGTGAGATTGCTTTTCCCCCTCCTCTCTCCCCTCCCCTGGGGAGAGAAACAGATGTAATTCACCTGGATTTACGCAAAGCATTTGACACTGTCCCGCCTGACATCCTGGTCTTTAAATCGGAAAGGCATGGATTTGATGGATGGACCACTCAGTGGCTAAAGAACTTTCTAGATGGCTGAACTGAAAGGGTTGCGGTCAACAGTTCTATGTCCAAGTGGAAACCAATGATGAGTGGTGCTCCTCAGGGGTCGGTGCAGGGACCAGTGCTGTTTAACATCTTTGTTGGTGACATGGACAGTGGGATTGAGTGCCCCCTCAGCAAGTTTGACAATGACACCAAGCTGTGTGATGCAGTCGACACGCTGGAGGGAAGGGATGCCATCCAGAGGGACCTGGACAGGCTTGAAAGGTGGGCCCATCCAAATCTCATGAAGTTCAACCAGGCCAAGTGCAAGGTCCTGGACATGGGTCACAGCAATCCTAAGCACAAATACAGGTTAGGTGGAGAACGGATTGAGAGCAGCCCTGAGGAGAAGGACTTGGGGGTGTTGGTAGATGAGCTCAAAACAAGCCAGCAATGTGTGCTTGCAGCCCAGAAAGCCAACTGCATCCTGTATTGCATCAATAGAAGTGTCGCGAGCAGGTTGAGGCAGATGATTCTGCTCCTCTACTCTGCTCTGATGATACCACACCTGCAGTAATGTGTCCAGCTTTGAAGTCCTCAGCACAGGAAGGACATGGACCTGTTGGAATGGGTCCAGAGGAGGGCCATGAAGATGATCAGAGGGCTGGAGCACCTCTCCTATGAGTACAGGCTGAGACAGTTGGGTTTGTTCAACCTGGAGAAGAGAAGGCTCTGAGGAGACCTTATAGCGGCCTTCCAGTACTTAAAGGGGACCTATAGGAGAGATGGGGAGGGACTCTTTATGAGGGAGTGTAGTGATAATACGAGGGGTGGTGGTTTTAAACTGAAAGAGGGTAAATTTAGATTAGATATCAGGAAGAAATTCTTTACTGTGAGGGTGGTGAGTCACTGGAACAGGTTGCCCAGAGAGGTCGTGGATGCCCCTTCCCTGGAAGTGTTCAAGACCAGGCTGGGCAGGGCTTTAAGCAACCTTGTCTAGTGGAAGGTCTCCCGCTCAATAGCAGGGGGATTGGACCTAGCTGATCTTTAAGGTCCGTTTCAACTCAAACCATTCTATGATTCTATGTCTTTATTATACTGTACTCCACTGTCTCATGGTCACTGTAACCAAGGCTGCCTTTGACTTTCACATCCCCAGTGAGCACTTCATTGTTGGTGAGTTTGAGGCTCAGCAGAACACCTCTTCCTGTTGTGTCCTCTATCATCTGGGTGAGGAAGTTGTCGTCAACGCAATTCAGGAACCTCCTGGATTGTTTATGCCCTGCAGGTTGGTTGAAGTCCCCCATGAAGCCTGCAAATGTGAGAATGCTCCTATCTGCAGGGTATAAGGCCTCATCTACTTGTTCTTTCTGGTCAGGCAGCCTGTAGTAAACAGCCACTACAGTGTCACCCTGAGGTGTCTTCTCTTTAATCCTTACCCATAAGCTCTCACCTTGCTTGTCAACCCTCCCCAGGCAGAGCTCCATGCATTCCAGCTGTTCTCTCACATAAAGAGCTACTCTGATTTCCTTGTCTTCCCAGTCTGACTTTCCTAAAGAGCCTGTACCACGCCATTGCAACACACCAGTCAATGGAGCCACGCCACTGTGTCTTCATCATCCCAACAGGACTGTAGCCCTGCAGATACACAGATCTCTAATTCATGTTCATGTTCATGCCAGCTTTATAGTGTACATGCACATCAGCGTGTTACAAGGTAATATTCGTTGTACCATCTTCTCCAGCTTCCAAAACTCCAGTTACTTTCACAGTAACCAGATAAGACTCATGCTTGATTTTTACTGGTATTGCTGAAGCACCATTTTTTGATGTAGAAGTGTTTATTTTTATTGAATTTTATATTCACCCATAAACCTCTCTGGTTCATAATCGTTGTTAACCTGTTTTTGCATTCCTTTCCCATGCAAAGGTGTTTAAGTTTAAGTAGAGTGCAACAAAGAAGAACCCATTCTAGTGCTAAGACAACTTGGAAAGGTAAGACGTGACCAAGAACTTGGAGGTTTTAAAAAGGTTTGCCACCATCTTAAAAAAATCCTCAAACTTTACAAAACAAAATAAAGGGATTGTCTCCATCTTCTGTCACCGAAAACTGTCAGTCACGTATCAAAGGGAAACAGGCAGAGACTTCTTAAGCCTCTAACATTGTAAAAATATTGTAAATCAGACGATAACCATATTCATACCAAATGCTATTTTTAGTAATTTTGCTGCTTAATACATTTCAGCTGACTCCATGGTGCTCATAGATTAATTTGAATTTACTGGTATAAAGTGATAAAAAAAAGAACATAGTTTTATTCATCGTTCTTTTCATTCCTGTGTGATCCTTTTAAAAGACTGAACCTTCTGGGAAGGATGTTGAAGCATTTTCCTTCTTCGTAGCTGGACACTTGCCTTGAGAGTTTTGTCTCCAAAATCTCAGCATCAGGTTGCCTCACAGTCCTTGTTGTTCTGGATACCATGAGACATGGCCATGCATGGGAATCTTCTCCACTATTTTTAGGTGAGAATTCTGCACCCCTTTGGGTTTAGGTGTTGTGATACTGTATTGCTCATTAATTAGTTGTTAGGCAGCTTGCTATAGTTGTCGCTGTGTGTAGGCATGAAAGCAATGTTCGTAAAGCAATACAGTCTGTTCCGAGCATAGCTGTCTCTGTCTTAGCAACCAAAGCCTGCCATCATATTTCTTCTCATTTTGAAGTCTCATGGTGAGATTTTTCAGGAATTAGAACTGCACATTCAGACCTCTCTGTGCTCTGATTTAAGCTGTCTTTGGGATTATCTCTTCTTGTGAAATTATGGCTGCTGACCATAGGTACATTCAAATGGGGAAGGAATATCATCTGCCTCAGGAATAAATCCCATATATATTCAAAAGACAGCTTTCTCTGAGCCTATCAATCAGCAAGTCATGTAGGAGAGAATTCAGACATCACTAAGTAAACGTGATGACATG
Source organism: Larus michahellis (assembly GCF_964199755.1). Lineage (NCBI taxonomy): Eukaryota > Metazoa > Chordata > Aves > Charadriiformes > Laridae > Larus > Larus michahellis. Next base: position 59,236,818 of record NC_133899.1, on the reverse strand, counting down.
CTCTGTGCTGAAAATATTGATGTTGAAGATTCAATATGTAATGATATAACACGAAAATAGCTGTTTGGACTGGTTTAAACACCTGTAACCAGAGTCTTTCCCAGAAAGGAAAGTGAGCTACACATTGTGTAGTTTTATAGTGACACTTAGATATAACATCTACCTATGTCTTTTGGAAGCATCTGGAAAAGTAGAGGAATTGTGGGAAAGTGAGAAACAAGCCATGTGTTGCTTTCTTTTGTAGGATTCAATAGACACTAAAGCAAAGAGTTGCAGGCAGCCAGTGTGCCTTCATTTGAAGAAGTTTATATAATCCTTTTTCCCCCTCAGTTTTGTGAAGTTTCATGAGGGAGGAGGAGGGGTGGTTCTTCAAGGAGTAGAGAGGAAGAATGGGATCACCAAGAGTTCCTAGGAACTTCAGTTTCAGAAAAAATAGCAGTCATCTAAAAAAACTTTTTTGCATTATTTGTTTTTTTACTGATGCTTCTGTTTGCTTCATATTCTAGGAGAGCATTTTGTTTCTAACTGGCTTACAGACTGTTCTGGAAAAGAAGACAGAAGGCCAAAAGATCATCAGGATTTTTCTGCTTCTAATGAAAAATTGCGATTTGTTCTGGAGTATCAGACAAGCGCATAAGACAATGCAGATCACCAAACCATTTTTTTTTCCTGGAAGAGCCTGGGATTACTATCTCAGAAACATAAAATGCACACGTGTACATGAGTGCAGCGATACTACATTTAATGGAATTGTAGAGAACAGAGTTGAAATATTGATGGATTAAACGGAGTAGTTTAATTTGCTTTAGGTATATCTATTAGAAAAGTAAAAACTTGAAAAATAATAAAAATAATAAAATAAAACTTCTCATTTACAGCAACGTTTTGCCCTTAAAATAGCTGGATTGCAGTTGTTTGATATCTCTAATGGCTCATGACCATATCCAGTGAAAAAGACCCATGCTGACCCTGTATATCATACCATCCAAGAAGAAAAGGATACCTGAAGATAACACCTACTAGAATTTAATTTGAGTTGAGGGCATGTGGGTTCCAACACTGGAGGACTAGACTGACCATGAATCTAGACTTACCCAAACATAATTTTAAAACATAGTGGTCCACAGCTGGTGCCAAAAAATAGTTCTGTACAATACATCTACCTGTGCCCCGTTGATTTTTTTTCTACAGAGTGAATAATTTCAAAACTGTGTTAGAACACATATCTAGTATAAGGACCTTTACTTTGCTCCTTTTTTCTTACATATAGGGTCCTAGGTTGTTACAGGTGTATACAACTGAATATTAGTGAAATTAGTAGAATAAATCCACAGATAAGCAACCCATGCTTCAATGTCTACTCAGTGTTTTGGGAGGTTTTGTTGGTTTTTTTGTTTGTTTGTTTGGAAATATTTTTGTTAGTTTTGCTTTTTAAGTAATAATATGAAAATGGTAAGACTTTTGGCTGCTGAAAGAACTTTGGGTGTACTGTGAACCAAACATGTCTTTTTATAGAAATACAACCTGGAACATTTATCAAATGTTTATGTTTTCCACACTAAAGACTCAAATAAGTACTGAATATATTTATATTTGTTCATATATAACAAAATATGTTTTAAATTATCTAACATTTTCTTTATTATTTTTTTAATATGTATCACATAATAATTCCTGTGAATATACCATATATTTATGACTGTGCATCCTATTTATGTCTTTGAGAAAAAATAGATCCTTCTAAAATGGGTGTAAAAATTTCCTCTACTTTCCTTTCAGAGATCTTACAGAAAAATCATGGGTTTTGAGCATACTGTTGGTGTTGACTACTTTCTTATAAGTTTGTTAAAAAAAATGAAATCTCTCATGCCACCCCTAAAATGGTGTAATTTTAATTTTAATTTCATGTAGATATTAAAGCAAAGAACTGTCAGTGGATACATGAAAACTAAAACATAATATATAGAGAACTCCACATTAATTTCTTACTTTTGCAGGAAGTCACAAACCTATCAATTTTGTTATTAATGTCACATATTTGTTGTGGGAAATTTGATCACAAAATTCAGACAAGAAGAATGTGGGCTGCCTTATCTATTGCTGTTATACAAGGCATATTCTTAAACGAAGAAAATAAATACAGTCAATTAGATCAATGTTTTCAATATATCAATGTTACCAAAATAAAACCTTCTTTATTGTAACCCTGTATTGTAATATAAACCTTGTCATGTATTTTTATGTCTTACCGATAAGAAAATAAAAAAAAAACTTCTTTCCATATGTTCTTTGTAAAATCTTCAGATAGTGTTTACTATAAAAGGACTTTCTTTTGAGAGGACATAAAGCAGAAAGTCTGTGTGACATTGGTGAAGTGGATTTAACCCCATAAAAAATGGTATAAAGAGAGAAACATCAGTGCCGGGATGATCTCATAGGACCTACTGCAGCCCTACTTTGAACATTTTAAAGCCCTAAAGCAGTGGTATCATATACTTAGAGGGAAAACTTCTGCAGATTGCTTTGCTTTGATTATTTCCACAAGCACACTCAACCTATAGAAAGTTCCCAATTTCAAAGGGAAAAGAGAAAATTGGTGGAAAGGAAAATTCCCTTGCTTTCAAATATAAATATGTTAGCTTTTGGCAAAATGTTTCTGTAGTGTTGAGCCTTTTTTCTTATATATGGATATATAGAGAGCAGGGAGTTTGATAGGAGGAAGAGTGGATTTTTCAGGAACCGCCATTAGGAGAGTGCATACAGGTTGACTGTAATTTCAGTTTTCTTTGGTGGACTAAGATTTAAGTATGTGTCTAGAGAAAAGGTCTGTGAGAAAATGTAGTGTAAATGGTGTGACTTTTCACTTGAACACAGCACTTTTTTCCCGAAGAAACCTAGATAAACAGTTTGCACCGCAAAGTTAGAAAAGATGAAACCTACCCTTGGACACTTCTGACACACTGGATTCACAGAGTAGGTGATCCTTTAGGTTGCTTAAGAATCATAGAATAGACGTGTTTTGTGCTGTCTTTATTACTTAGGATGGGGAATAGGTTCCTCTAGAGCTATATATCTTGGCTCCTTCTGCCTGTTTTGCACTTATCATTTATGTCCCTTCCAAGAAAAGACTGTTTTGACCAGCATGCTTCTGATTAAGGTGTAGGTCACTTCCTCACTGCACACGGTATTTAGTTCAAAGAGTAAGCTTATTTTTGTAGAAAAGACTATACATATATACAATGCTGTATATTTTATTTAAATTCAGAATAATGCAAACATAATGCTTAATGAAATTTCACATTATTTATCTATAAGTAAAATGATTAAAATGCCATGTTTTTATTCTTGATGTTAAACTGCAGGTAAATAATGTTCAAAACTATTTTGAATCCCACTGATATGAATCATTGACACCAATGACTGCTCACTAGCGAGGTGGCAGTATTTAGACTCATAGAATCATAGAAATGTCTCGGTTGGAAGGGACCTTTCAGATCATCAAGTCCAACCATCAACCTAACAATGACAAAACCATCACTAAACCATATCGCTACGCACCATGTCTACCCCTCTTTTAAATACCTGCAGGGATGGTGATTCTACTGCTTCCCTGGGCAGCCTGTTCCAATGTTTGATAATCCTTTCAGTGTAGAAATTTTTCCCAATATCCAATCTAAACCTCCCCTGGTGCAAGTTGAGGACATTTCCTCTTGTCCTGTTGCCTGTTACTTGGGAAGAGACCAACCCCCAACTCTCTGCTTTCATGTCAGATGCTATATGAAAACAAAATTTAAAAAAAAAAAAAAGCAAACCTTTGTTTACTTCTTTTCTTGTAAAATTTGACAATTTCCAATTTAAAATAAAACAACGGATGTAGCTCATGGGGGTTTCACTCCTTGGCATTTCAAACTACTTTATTTCTGTCTTTTCCCAGTTACACAAAATATGATTGACCATATACCCTGCTTTGAGATGCTGCCAATAATATTGCATTCGATAGCCTTCTCTGCTAGGCCAAGATAATGGTAATGTTAATATATGAAAATAAATCACAGTCTGTGTATGCTCTTTGTGGCAGTAGGAAAATGTCTTTAAATAATAATAGTGGAAATTTTTGCCTTTATGCCTGAAACAAGTTAACTTGAGTGGAAGATCCCTTAAGATCAGTCATGTTATTTCAAGGAACTGCAGTAAAAAGAACATGTATCAGCTTGTAGTGTCTCAAGATGTCTGCACTGCTTAACCATCAAAGATTAGACTTACGTTTTCCTGGCACCCTTACTGTGGCATCCTCTGGCTTTTATTCATCAGACCTCTGTTAACATTTTCAGGAGTTTTCCTATTCAATTTGACTGTGCATGGATGTGTTATTGAATTATTAACATGTTGGTCTTTTTGAACAGCAAGTTCTTGTTCGCTCCAGGTTAACATTACCCCAAGAGTAATAATGCAAAAGTAATTATTAGGTTATTAATTTATTAAGTTAACAAAGTCTTCATTTTAAATGTAATCTGGTTCAATTTTAAGAATAAACCTTTAGACCTGACACTTATTTTTAACATGGAGAAAAAAACTGTCAAAAAATACAGGAAGTATAAAGGCCAGTGACTTCAGGTTCTTATTAACAATTTTTAAATAAAAGAAGTTTATAAATCAGTACAGTTTTATAATGAATTTTATACAGTTTAATTTTTGATACATAGCCATATCTACAGGTATGACAGACTGCAGTTTAGGCACACTGGTTATTTGCAGTAAGGATGGGGAGAAGGGGCCGTGGGTGAATTGGTTCAGGGCTCCATGCTGTGACTTATACATTAATCATGAAGCATCATGCTTATGCAAACGTGTAGCTACCCAATTAGGCATACAGCATAGAACACTGGGAATAAAGTTATGAGCTACTGTGCCTCTGAAATATGATCCTCAGCCAAATTTTCAAAAGCAAAGTAGATGTGAGATGCCTTTTTACTTTTGAAAACAGGTGTACAATTGTCTTCTAAGTGCCTATTTCATGCCTTCAACTTTAAAATAAAGCTTTATCCCAGTTGGCATGATTTTTTCCTAGTCACTGAAGAGTAGCTATGGATATTCTGAATCACTGACAAGAAAATAAAATGTTCATTCAGAGCACAGACGTGCTGAGAATGTTGAGAATCCTTTAATATTTGCAGAAGTTTTGCTGTGTGTTTTGAGCATTCTGCCTTCTCAAAATATTGAGGCTGGATTTGGCACTTTCTTCCTTCTTGCTACAACAAGTGATTAATCAAAACATTCTGATGTGAATTCTGAAAATTCAATGGCTTAAATGCAAATATGCAGAATATTAAGTATTCCACTTTAGAATGCAAGGTTTCTTTACATAGATTAATTCATACTCTTGTCCAGAAATTTCTCTTTAGCAAAATTACCAACATGTGTTTCCTTCTTCAATGGATGTTTGTCAGGTGTTTTTCACATTTATTAGTACGATTGGGTAAAAACTAAACAGTAATTTACTTACCTTTTTGAAGCCACTATATAGAAAAAGAAATTAGTACTTACAATCAAAGTCACTAGTAGCATAGTAAACACAGTGTAAACTCTTTCATGAATAAACAGTCCTAAAATAATGGTACCTTTCACTAAATAAACTCATCTTATTTGTTGTGGTTTTGCCATTTTGTCCATGCATTCTTCACTTGTTCACAGATTAGTGTGTAGATTAAACTTCTTCACATAGTAGTGAAACACGTAGTGCTGTTTATGTGTTCAAGAATAATAATCCCTGTCAGCAAAAACAAATGGCTGGAGACTGTCATAGAAAGTGATGACCTTTTAACAAAAGTGCCAATATGCTTAGAAATATCTGAAGATGCACCCTGCTGTGGTGACTCATGTTGCACTGAGATTCTGTTGGAAATTGGTGTTCCAGCTGCAGTAGAGCATCAAATGGAAACCAAACTGCAAATTTTATGTGGGAGGCAAAAGAGTTGTCCTTCTTAAAAAATACAAGAAAGAAAGAGAGTATGTGAGTGAGTGTTACATCTTTTGCTGTATTGTATGATCATATGAGTACTTTTCCTGAATAATCCTGTGTTCTGGGAACGCATCAAGAAAATGATAGGATAACATATTTATCATTATTGATGATTAGTATAGGGACTTTATAGAAGGCTATAGGTTCATATCCCAAGTAACTTCTGCATAACAAGCTGAGAGAATCCTGACCTTGGCAAGATAAGCAGTTTTCCCATATCCTATCAGAATAAATAGAACAGCAAGGGTGAAATTCCAGAATTTTAAAGTCTACGGGACAATGTCTATCAACTCCACACTTTACCTTAGATGCTCAATGATCTAAAATTACTGAAACTGATTTTTGATTTGGTTAAGGTCAGGATTTTTGTGTAGAAAACATTTGCTATAATTAGGAAAGGGAAATAAAAATGAATTCTGAGGTGAAGTGACCACGTTTGCTCATACATGAGCACCAAGTTTTTCCAGAATGATTGTTGTACTTAGGCCTAAACAGATAAAACCTAAACCAGCAAATAAACAACTCCTGTACTAGTTTTTTCGTCATAAAACATTTGTAAGCATGTTTCAACTTCCGATAGTTACCTAAATAAACATGTCAAAACATCCAGATTTTCTGTTTTTTCCTTCTGTATGTCAAACACTCATCCTCTCTGGAAGAATGCAATTAAGAAACTTAAGAAAATGAAATTTAAGAAATGTTGAAATCAGGGCATTCCCAAGTGCACAAATTCTTTATATATACGTTTTCACTTAGAGACTGTATGCTTGATTTGGGGGGGAAAAAAAAAAAAGGAAAAACGTGAAAAAATAAAATGGTGTTGAACGTCAATGCACTGTATATTACACATGTCAAATATTTGAGGAGACAGGCATATTTTTCCAGAACATTCTTTAAATAAAAGAAAAAATAGCACTGGTAGGGTTGCTCACTTGAGAGAAATTGCAGATGAAGAGGGAATGTACACAATGCCAGCAGAGAGTAGAACAAAGATGTAACTTTTCAAAGACCTTGTACAAGCATCCATGAGTCCCTTCAGGAAATCTTAAAAAAGCTATTCATGAAAAGAATTCTTATCTTTGCTTTTTTGCAGTTCTTAGTCACAGTTTGATAAAAATAGTATCTTTGATAAACAATACAACTTCTTTTGGAAGAAAATCCCACTCATTCATTATTGAAAACATGTGACATCAATAGGCATCATTGCCTATATACACAGTGGTCAATAGTATCAAGACTGGAACCCATCTGATGCTTATAGTGCTTTATAAACATTCTGAAATCTTTCATTTTCTTATTTACATTTAGTTCAATCATTATCTTCTGCTCTGACTATTACTACTGTGCCCAAAATCTGTTACTTCACTCTGCACCTTCCCATTTAAGCTTCTGGTGAAGAAAAACGCTCCCTGGTTTCCTCTAGTATCTGAAGGCAGTTGGTGAGTGCTTATGGCAGTCAGGACCTCTGGTTCTTGCTGCAGGTCTGGATGTGATGAGGGAAGAACCTCCCCTCCCTGAGCCAGAGGGAACAATTTATGAAGACATCTCTTAAATTTCAGCTCTGGGCTGCCTGGTGCAGGGTGAGCTTTCAGGATTTGTGGAGAGTAATGAGGTAAAAAGGTGAGTTCCACAAAGACATCATCATCTATAAATTAGTAGAGTGAAATATTGAATTTCCACTGTGCCAAGTAAATCATATTTTCCTCTTGATTGTATAGGATGAGTAAGGAATATTGTGTGTTGAAATTTTCTTGAATTACTCTTAGAAGCTCTAGAGAAATAATTCAATTTTAATTGAACAGAGTTATATTAAAATAGTACAGTAAAAAAATAAGGAATAATTATCATGTTAAAAACCCCCTTAATATTATGGCAAATCTTATGCTTTCAGAACATAGGATAAGGAAACTCTTTGGCTTCACAAGCCTGACACTTAGTGACCTAATAAAATAAAAACTGAGATTGAAATCCTTTAACCATAATAATAACATTAAAATACTTACGGAACATCTTGGCTTTCTTTGGCAACATTTTGGTCTCCAGTATGGGAATCAATAAATACTCAATATCTAGGAAAAATACGGCTGGTAGAATATTTAATGATGAAAACCGTTTTTTCAACTTTTGATTATGAAAGACTAAACAGAGAACCAAAATAACATTAAAAATAATTCATAAATAGTTTCAATGAAAAAATATATTTTATCTTCTTTTAATATAAGATAAATAGAAAATATGATAAAAATGTCTTTTTGCTGCCCTAGAAACTGTCTCTGAAAAATATGATAGTCTTTTTGCACAGACATAATCATTACAGAATTTTATAAATTTGGGGTTGTGAACAAGGCAAGAATATTTGAATAAAATACATCTTTTGAATCAATCTAAAGTACTTTATTTTACTGTTAAATGTAGAAAGTCTCCTTTCTTCCTTCTTATCTTAGAAAAATAAATTTGAAAGCAAAACCACTATTTCAAACTGAAGAATACCTATTACTAGAAGGTTTAGTGCTGCTGTTTTGGCTCAGGCTTTTTTCTTTTTACCTTAAAAGGAGTTTTGCATATTGCTTGATCTTTAGAACAGTTTTTCCTGAGCTCCCTTTCCCTGCCAGCCCTTGTGTCTATGTTAGGATGATCTCCTTGGCTCCTCTGACTTGCAGCACCTTCTAGCAAGTTGACTTGAATCTTGTCTGACATGTGGGCTTCAATCTTCACAAGAAATATATGCATCCAGCAGTAATGGTATCAAAATTAAGCCTCTTGACAGCCAAGTAACTCTTAGTTGGCTGCAGACAGGATCAAAGTTCTTGAAACAGAATGACATTTTGGAAATGTTTTGTGAGTGTCAAAACATGTTCTCTTCTGAAATGCATGGCTGTTTCCTCCAGTTCATCCCCATATCCTTTAAAAATGTTTGTGTTTGTTCTATTTTATTTGTTTTCTTGAAGCCCACTTCAAAAAGCAGTACGGGGTTCAATGATGATTATAGTCCTATTATCTCTTTCAAAGTGACGTTTTCTCAAGTGTATTAGCTTCTTTGATTTTTGAAGCTCTACTACATTTTAAACAGTGAGGTTCAAATGCCTGCATAGCAAGGTGGACTTTTCAGAAAGTTCAGGCATTATTTAACAGTTATCTGAGGTTTCTCTCTGTATTTCTCTAGAAATGAGACATGAAATACATGGGCAATAAAATCTTATGATTTATGAGCTCACAAAGTTTAGTTTTGCTGTGGGGAAGGGTAGTTTTCCTAAGTTCCTGTATGTGAATAAAGAGAGATAATTTGCTTTATACATAATCTAACTTTGTTTTCATCTTCATCCCTGCAATCTGCATCAGCTAATCCTTGAATCTACAGTCCACAAAACTGCTACTGAGTTCTCCCATTTGTCCAGTGTCCAGAGACCTCTGGTTTGCGTTTTACAAAGCCCTCTCTGATCTCCTAAGCCTCCTTATAACTTTATCTATCCCCAGGATCCATTTCCTTTAAAATTCATTTTCTCATTACTGACAAGAAGCCCTGAGTTTAATGTTTGTGTGAATCCTTGTAGTCTTTCCTTCTGTACTTGTGCCATCAGTTTAATGATAAAGGAAGCATACCGGCTCACTGTTGTCTTAGTTATATCCCTTATCTTCTCAAAGACTGTGAAGAAATCAGCCCTCCTCAAGCCAGTGATATTTAGAAAACTTGTAAAAGAAGGAACAAACACCATAAGATGACCAAATGACTTCACAGCGATCTGTTCGTTGGCTTTGTCAGGTAGCTTTGTAAGACAGAAATTTCATTAATAATGAATTGCAGGACAATATAATTCTTCGTTTCATCAGTACAAATTTGCTCTGCAGTCTTCTAAAAGCATCAGAAATGGTAGCTCTTTTTTGAACTAAGCCCTCTGAAACAGTGAGAAAATTAATTTGCTTATGTCTACAAATTGTCTGCTGAGAATATATTCCCATGCAGGCCATTTTGTAAATATGTTCAAACTGTTTGTGTAACAGTGAACAGAGCTGACATATTAATTTGTTTAGAAAGTCATGTACAATGTTTGCTTATTTGTGACTTATTTCTTAAACCTTGGCATGATTTAAAAACATATTAGTTCAACTTTTACAAAAGTCTACCTCAGTGACTTTTGCAGAATTAGATTACTAAAACTGCTTTTACTGCTGTCATAGATTACAGTCCTTATGGATTAAGTTTCTCTGTGTTTGAATGTATGATTGCCAATTGCCATAAATGCTAGGAATTTAACTTGTGTAATGAGTGGAAAATAGCTTCCTTACTAGGTGAAAAGGTGAAGTAAGAGTAGAGTAACAAGTGGACACTTAGTAACTCTCTTGTTTTACTGTCATGATAATATTACTACTTATTATTTGGAGACCTTTGTGTTTTCACTCATTACACACTTCTAAAAAAAAGCATTTTAATCTATAGGTTCTTCTTCTGGCACAGGGTCATTTTAGTAATTTAGTAGATGACCCTTATCTCCCAGGAGGTGTACACTGAACTGAACAGTTGCAATGACTTAGGTGTGAACTTGGAAGTCAAGTGTATTTCTTGAGGTGATCTGTGCCCTCACATTTTTTGATGCACATGGAAAATTAATATAAACCTGTGCTATGTAGTTTATGTATTTTATTAAAAGGATAATTTTACTAAGATTTCACAGATCTAATTGCTTATGGAAAAATGCAATGATCAAGTTAGAGTCATTGCATCTGCAAAGGAATAAGTGCAAACATCAAAGCTCAAAATCATTACAATTGGTAAGCATATAAAATTATAAGATTAGAATTAAATAGAATTGCTTTGTTTCAGTTTTTAGGAGAATTTAAGGAAGAAAATACTTTCCATTTGGTTTGGGGGAGACCTAGTTAGATCAGAAAAGTTGTATGTGATCTTACATAGCTTCTGCTTTTACCTTTTCCTGAAAGCTCATGCATCCTCTTGAACTCTTCTCAGATGACATGGTAAAGCATCTTAGCTTCTCTGAAAATATGTATCAACTATGTATTTTCTCCTTAAATATTATTAGTTAATGCTATTGACACTCTTTTTTTTTATTCTTTCCATGAAAATAAATTTAAAAAAAAAAAGTCCTCCAGCCTTAATATTGACCTACTGGCTTAATCACACATAGTTTCAGTATTTGGAAGTTACCATTTAATAAACAAGGAGAATTTACCAATCGATATGCTCTGAGGTCAGTGGTTTCTTCCAATAAACTATTTACTATGGTTTACATGTAAGTATTTGTTCTACTGATCAAATGGACTCAGTGGACTTCCTCCACTTTATATTTAATTTGTATAACTTACTGTTTTTAAACTGGATCTAGAAGACAGAGACTTCTATAGACGTCAAAACACACACAACCTCTATTGTCACTTTGCAGAAGGTCAAGTGTATGTTTTTTGTCCTTCTTCCTTTGAAGGTTATTTCAAACAAGCAAAAAGCAGATTGCTACTGAAAGAAGGATGGGATCATTCTCTTTTTGTGTGAGTCCTATTTGGGGTGTATGTGTGTGTGTGTCATTTGTTGTCCACACTTGTTGCTATAGAGAGAGATACATGCATGAATTCAATAGATGAATTAAGTTGCACCACATCCGAGCAAAGCTAAAGGACAAAAGAGCATGCATGCTGCCCATGCTTGATAGATCATAGGTTCATCTACTTCAGTAACCTGTTTTTCATACTGGCCAGAATACCAGATGCCATGGGGATACTGTAAAAACAAGGCTGGTATATACTGATGGCCTTCAGCACAGTTTCCCCAACATCAGCTATTGTGAGTCAGGGACTCAAGTCCCTGTCTCTATAGTTAGTACACCTAGATAATTTTTTTCTGTTTTATAAAATGACCTGTCAGATTTTACATTCTTCTCATAATTACAGCTTTATAGGACAGCCCACTTTCATGTAAGTTTTTAATACAGAGTTGTTATCTCCTAGATTTATATCTTTAAAGCCTTCACTTATTATATTCCCTCTATGATTGCATCGCCCTTGTAATATTTTAGCCATCTCCAAAAGTTGTGTACCATAATATTACACATAAGCCTTATCTATTGACATAACGTTGAGTAGCTTAAGTCTAAAGACCAGCTTTTATTAGACCTCTCTAGTAAAGTCAGTTCTTCACTTACAATTAATTTTGCAGATAGTAAATTAACTGGTTCTTAATGGATTTAGTTTGATCTATGTTTACTTTTTAAATCGAAGTATCATATATGCTAAACTAAGTGCTTCAGAAAACCCTATGTATATTGTATTCATTTTAGGAAACAATGACCAATTTTTAATTCCTAATTTATTTTTTGTTTGTTTAAAAGTGAGTTCTGAATAGTCCTTCAGTATTCCTTTAGTAGTGGATTTATGCAATCTAACTTCAGGTTTAATTTGATAAAGGTGTCTAATCTCAGCAGGTTGTGTACAGTTAATCGAGAAACACTGGTGTCTTCTAAACTCTACTCCTCTCATACACAAATAGATTCTACAGACTAGCTCAGTTACTAAGAGAAGACAGATACTAGTTTCCTTCTATTGATTATAGAATGAAGTGAGACAACTTGCGCTGAAGAGACAACCAACTTTTCAACAGCTGAAGATCAGCGAAATGAGTCTCATTCTTATTGTCAGATATAGCTAGGGACTCAGAAATTTCAGAGCTTAACTACACTCCTTAGCCTAAACCTGGGTACCAAGAGGGTGAAACAGAACAGTTAGTCACTAAAGAATGAATAGATGAATAAACAGCTGACAAAATTGCTAATGCTGTTAACGCTACACACACAGCTTCCTGGAGTTAGTCAGTGATCATATAAAATCATTCAGATCTTGACAACTGCATGGGCGAATCTGAGAAGATATCAGCAATCTGATTAATCTATCCTGAACATTCGTCTTTAATTAATCCTTATAATTTTTGTTTCTAAGAGATCAGCTCTTTGTTCTCCTGAAAACAAATTTAGAGGTACAGATTATCACCTGCGTCACCTGTATACAATGCTTACTGTTCTCTGACTACAACAACCATCCAGCAAAAAGAAGAGGCAGAGTCAGCTCCTTTCTGTACCTTCTGCCACATGGTTATCCTCCTCTTCTTTTCAGAGAATACGTCTCTTTGTTGCTGTTTCTTTTTCCTCCATGACCAGTGAACATATTGATTTGTTTGATATGATTTGCATAATACCAAGCTTTATCTGTATTAGTAGAGAATATTGTAACCCATGGTACTGTTAACTCCATATCCCCATAACTTCAGTAACTCACTATCTCGTTGAAGCTAAATTTCTTGTTGCTGCAGAGTCCAGTAGGAAATGACTAGGGTGAGGACGCTGGCCAGGGTACTAATCTATGGAATGCTAATGACAAGGTTTAGAGATGCAAATAATTTATTTCTCAAGAGGCCTTAGAAAACAACTCTGCTTATCATGAAAAGAGTGAAAGTTGTTGTGTCAGAACAGAATCTGCCTTTCTTTCAAGGAATCCTGCCCTCATTTCCTCTTTCATGCCGCTTCACCTTACCAAATCCATCGGTGCCCTTATCCTGTGGGTATTTCTTTGCTGTAAAGAAAGTTACTGTAGAGGGACAGCCAACTGCCTAGGAGTACAAAATACAGCACCACCTCTGTAACCAGAAGTCTCCTGCACTGGAAAACCACTCAGCGTAGGCCCTGACAGTGCTGTTTCTCAGAGGTCTTTCTGTTTCAGTCTAGTGTCAAATGCTTGTAACACACTGGAACAGTGGATGCATCCTTTTAAGTATGCCTCACTTCATTGACATTTACATTTTTGCATATATTTTATGCTGTTGTTTATATTGTTCATTGAAAGATGTGTCAGCCTCTTCTTCGTATCTGATAATAGTAAATCCATAATTTACTCAAAAAGGATCTTTCACTGTCACTATGTTCATTTTTTTTTATTTTCTTAGAGACCAGTCCTGAAGGTAAAATTTCCTAGTTTGAAGGCAAATCATTCTTATCTGGGGCTTCTATTTAGGTTACCTTGTGTCTTATCATCTCACCATCTTCTATTGATGGAGGGAGAAAAACAAAGCTATGAAGGCTTAATAAAAAGGTTTGTCTCAAATGAATGCGCTTCCTCTCAAAGCTGGCCAGAATTAACAATTAAAATAGTGCAAGGGTTATTTTGTGTTTAAAATATGCTTGTCAGTCAGTCTCTAAAGTTATTTCTAGTCCTATTCAATAAAATCACAGATCAGTAGTAAACATTAACTGACTCATTTTGTAAAAATACTTTCACAGGTGTTCTGCATTTTAAATGACTTTTTTTCGTAACTGGAGCACTGCAAAATATGCCTGTGACCTTTCAGATGTGCAGCTTGCAAAGTCCCTAAAGTGATGCAGCAATAGCCATTGCACTGCTACAAAACTACTTTGCAATTATAGTGACGTCTGTATACACAACGCATTTTGAAGTGTTGTCAAATCTACCTCACGGTTTTCTAGAATGCCCGTTAAATCGGAAATGTTCCACAGTCCTGCAGTTGTTACTTGGATGTGTTTTTTTCTGATAGTGCTAAATTAGTTGATTCTTAAAAAACTGATTTAGGCCCTTAGGGTTGGAATTGATCTAACCCACGCTTGTTGAAAATTGAATTATAGATAAGCTCTCCCCCATACTAGAAGAGAACAGCTTAGATGTTCAAAGAAAAGTTGGTGGCCTATCCATTTGGAAATTGAAATTTTTACTTCTTAGTACTCCTTGCATAATACTTAAGGCAATCTAAGTTGGACAAAGTTAGCAATAAAAATATTTGAGCAGGCTGTATTCTGAAGAATTCAAAATTACTTTTTATGGAATTTGTCATATAATTAGTAATTGTAGCCATTCATTCTGAATAGTTCAATTCAGAAAATCATACCTTGTGTTCTATAAAACAGAACTGCCAGTCATGATAAAGGAGTTTATTTGTTCTAAATTTTCAATAACTGCAGGTACTTTGAATAATACAAATAGGAAGGACTAAGAGAATACTGTAATGGAATATTGCTAACATTCCTTTGGCATATTTACTCATTTACAATGTATTTGAATGTAGTTAATATATTTATTAATATTTTACTAGCAATATTCAAAATCAAAAGATATGAAGCACGTTTAAGGTAGGTGGGAAAGAATTTCATTGCAAAATTATTGCATAGGTAATTGGATAACACGAACATAACACATAATTCATTATCACAATGAAATATAACTAAGAAAAAGGATTTACATACTGCACTTTTTGTACATGTCCAATTAATGCATTATTAGGACCACAGAACTAATTAAAACAATATCAACCGGTGAATGTTATCCTTTCATAACACAATAATGCTAAAGACAAGGAATGTGGGAAGGACAGCCACGTAGGAAAGGAAAATTGTGTCTCAAGAAAGAAAGATCCTGTATTTCCAAAAATAAATTACCGGATACATAAGTGAATGACGTTACATTGGCGTTCAATTTATGAATTAGAAGTGTGTACAATTCTGAGAATTTGGCAATCGCCAGAATTTCAGTTTGTCCGAAATTGCCACACACTTGTAAGAGCGGTTCCTCAGCTCATGTGATCTCTATGCAGACTTCTAACAACCAAGTAATAATCTTACATTTTGTAAAAGTTCTTAAAATTGTGATTCTTTGTAGAGCTTTCAGTTTAAGAGAAAAACTCTGAGCATTATATTGTACTGAGATATTCACTTCACAGGAAGAAATAGATAATTGGGATGAGTTTCTTTTTTATGTTCCCTTTTAGGCCAGATTTACAGCATATCCTTCACATCATTGTGCCATAGTTCTTCCAACAGTAGAAGAATTAGAGTGGTTTTGGTGTGTTTTTTTTTCAAGAAAACAAGTACTGGAAAGGGTAGCTGGATTCTTGCCTTTTTTGTTTAATCTACAGCTTACACTATGAATAGATCTACCGCAATATGGACAATCCCTGCAGGAGAAAGGAGATAGCAAAGGGGTCTGTCCTGTCTCTCTTAGCTACTTCATGACCTCCAGGTTAACATTACCAGCATGCTAATTTCCACACAATTAATTCATTATGTTAGGACTTTTAAGCAAAGTTTATATGAAACAAAGACAAAAGCTTAACTGACTAGGAGTGGGTAAGCAAATATCGTGTGCAAATGGAAAATAACATTGAATTTTTTGGGAAATAAATATATGGAGCAATGGTGGAGATCAGTTTTTCTTCCCACAAGCAAGAAAAGTCATAATCAAAGTAATGAACTTATAGGTAGCCAGACAATAATATGTTTATCCTGTGGCTCTCATGATCAAGGACAATGTTCTGGATTTGTGTGTTCTTCCACTGATCTTTGATGACAGATTCATACTTCTACCCATGGTTTTAAGTAGAACAATGGCAGTGTTATTTAACTAACCTGCTATATCATGTTTTTGGTCTTCTAGTCTAGAAATTAATGAGTACTTCTCAAAGTGAAGAGCTCACAGACAGATCTGCTAAGCTATTTTTTTGAAACTATTTTAATAAATCAGAAAAAGGATCCAGTAACTGTATATGTTTTATCTATACAAAAAAAGCTCATAAACTTTTCCCATATACATTGGATTTATTATACTTCTCCAAAGCAATTTGAAAGGCACTGAATTATACTCCCTTTCAGGTTCTGAAAGAACTTTAGTAATAAAAGCAGAAAAGATGCTGCTGAAATTCATTTTCTTATAGATTTATAGGAAAACTGAAAACTGCTTTGATGTCTTTCACATTCCCTTGCCAGTAAAAAAAAAAAAAAAAAGGAAAAAGAAAAAAATAATTTCTATTAAATTTAACAACAGTCTCCTCCTCTCTCCCCCACTTCAAACCTCATTTATCTTTTATGACTCCTGGGCATCTTGCCATAATAAAACTCTGCATAATGCTAGAATTCTATAGTAATTTAGTGGTTTCTTCTTTTTTTACCCTATCAACTCACTGTGGCTTTGACCCTGCCATTTAAGAAGTTAGTTTGAAGGGGTCAACAATTTCAACACTACAGCATGTAGTTCAACATTCAAAGCACTGAACTTGGACAATTAAGGTATCCAATTTTCAGAGGGATTGCTAGCTCCACTTGCTGCTAATAGCATTCCTTGCAGCTTAGCTTTGCCTAAAAATAGTAACTGGGATTTACATCTTTTCAGGAGTTGTGGAAGAATAGAAAATATTAACATGTATTAGAAAATGTATCAACATGTCATATATCCTTGAATTCAGTATAGTTTTTTAAAAATTGATTTCCATGGGATGGTTTTCCAGGATAAAATTATGAATTCGTAGTGAATCAAATAACTTCTTATAATATCTCTAATATTCTGTAGGTCTTTATCATAAGAGTGAATAATATCTCTACTGAGGTCTAAATTTTTTTCAGTTTCTGATAAGATAGATCACGGCCCTTTTTAGCATCTAATCCTACCTTCTGTTCATTTAAATGCATTCCATTAGCTCTGAGAAGCTGATCCAACGAAGCCAAGGACAGAACTTTTGTTGATTTTGTTTGAGTTGAACCAAACTATTAAAGGGGAGGTTTTTGTTTGGATTTTTTTTTTTTAATGAAGGCTTCTGTAGTGAAAAGGCCTACATCTGAATAGTGTCCAGACCTCTTTTAAAAAAGGCTGGAGAAAAAAAAAGGCATTCTGGGCCAATGATCTTAATGTAAGGAAGCAACATATTTCCGGTCAACATTTCCCTGCAGTTGCCTTTTTTTCCAGGGACTATACCTGGAGTTAGATACTTATATCTGCACCATGGTATTTAATGTTAAATGGCATGACTCCCTCCTATACTGCCAGTTTCACTTTAACGCAAACATGAGATTTTTGCCATTCATTCAACTGACGTACGGTATAATTAAAAAAAAAAAGTAAGTAACATAAAAATCTGTATTCTAGACTAAAATATAAATGTAAATGATGTCTGCATTCATACTGCCCAAATGCTATTCAAAGGAAGCAATAGCTATATCTGAAGGACATACTGGATCTTGTCTTGGGAATTTTAAGCTGCAAACGTCACCAGTAGCCCAATATTGAACTCCTACATTCATCATCTGAAGCTGTACAGCAGAGTTAAAAAATATGAAAAAGAAAATAATTAGTATAATACAGAAAAAAAAGTTCAGATGTATTTCTCTTTAAAATGTTGAATGTATAGTTTTGAAGGCACAATCAAGGCAGTAGCTTACATAATTAATCTTAATTACCTGCTTCCTATTGCACAGGTGAGGGAGAGCCTGCAAACACAGTAGTCTTTGGTAGTTAATATCACAGAGACAGAGAGGAGGTATGGGACTGAGAGACTTTGGAGGGGAATCAGGTCTTCTGTGTAGATTTTTTCTTGAAGACATTACTTTCTGAAGAACACCTTCCGTGCTCTCATTTTTGAGCCTTAGTTTTCTGAGTCAGCCCACCAGCATGCACAATGAATATGTTAACTTTAATAGATATTATGTAACTCAATTCCAATCTGACAGAATATATATAGAGAAATTCTAAGGCACTTTCTTTAACACAGGGTCTTTTTGAAATTTCTTCAGTATTTTATTTCCAAAGTTCATAAAGTCTCTGTTTTAAAACTGTGGAAGTGAAGCCTATTAACCACAGACTACACTGCAGCATATTTTGAAAGATAAATGAGATTTTATACCAATCTTTTTTCTTTGTCAGAGATTTGAGCAGTGATGGTAAATTTTTTCACAGAAAGAAGTTACCAGACGTTTAAAGAGGAAGTCTAGTATGGCAATGAAGGTGCTAATCTGAGAAATATGGTATCTAGGTTAAGTTCCCTGATGTACTGTAGACTTTCTCTGTGACCTTGAACAAATCACCTAGTGGAATTTTTCTTGCCTACCTACAGTGGTCTGAAAACCAGGCATGCAGACCAACCAAGTTACCTAGATTAATCTAGATATATCTAATCACTGGAGGACAATGGAAGCAGGCAATTTCTTTCACCTATTTTAGGATAGGATGAATCACTTTTAGGGATCGTCTCTCTCTCCTACAAGTAGTCTGGACTAGATACTTAAAGCAAGGTGAGATGTATCCCACTCCCAGAGTTTCAGGAAGACTTTTAATCTTCCTACTCTTTAATTCTCCCCACACCTGGAAAATGAGCATAATGACATTTGCTTTCCATTTTAGGCTATTACAAAGAGATTAAAGTTTGCAGCATTGAAATATTGCAAGAATAGTGTGATAATAGTATCACAGACACACGTAAGACTGATATACCCGTCAGAATAAGAAAATCCAAAATATTTATAACTTCAGTCATAGTATTTTGCTAAATTCAATTCTAACACTCTTAAAATCAACTTTAATCAGAGTACTATCTTGATTGCCATCTGGTTGGGTTCCTATTAGTCATTCAGAGACCAACACCTGGCACTAAATTGTTGAGGAGAAGATGAAAGACATGCTATAAAGCAATGTTAGTCAGCATTCAGGTGTTGGGAAGTCTGATTTCTTATAGTCATGCATGTTATCTATCAGCAAACTTAGTTTTAGGTGCAACATGTGCCTATCACTGAAAATCTGACTTCTTTATTATAAATTATAAAAGAGACATGTCGGTTGTGAGTTTCTGCCCTTTGCTTGGAACGAAGTTAAATAATTCATTTTTTCAGCAACAGACAACAAGGTTTCAGATAACTGAAACCAGAAGAAATTTCAGGCCAAGTTCTCAGCCAAGTCTGTCAAAATGAAGTGATGCGTTGGTGATTTCTAGCAAGACAACAACTTCAGTGCAGCAGCCTATGAATTGAAACTGCAAAAAAAACCCAACAGGCTTTTTTCAATGGGAGTCCTGAGGAATTTATTGATGGTCTTTTGAGTTTAGGGTGGCTTATGTTTGCAGTGCGAGACTGTCAAGTCAATTTTACCTCTTTTTCTCTCTGAGGGAATACTCCCTTCTGTCAAAGGCATACATTTAAGGCTGCTATGTCTCTCGTGTGGATAGAAAACCTCTTCTGGACAACAAGTTTGTCAAGGTAGAATAGCTGCATTAGAGAAAGCTCCAAGGGTAAATGAAGGCTAGCACCTGTCTTTATCACTGAGGAACATGTAAGTCTGATAGTTAGTGGTTAGCTTTACCGTGGGACAAAATTACTTAGGAAAATACCAGTTTTAGGAGGGTTGGAATATTTTCTATTCAAGACTATCCACTGTAGTCTTTTCTGTGAGAGGATGTAATCCAAAACTGAGATGTTTATTCAGTCATGGCATAAGCCTGGGACTTCAAGAGATCCCACAGAGGGTGTAGGCCTTTCAAATGCAAACTGAAAAATTTCAAGCCTGTGTTCAGAGTATAACAGAATTTATGTGTTTTGTGTATTTATCTACTTTGTGTGGGTAAAATAAATAAATATCTATATATATCTATCTCCTTTCCCCTTGCATACCTGTGCTTATATCCAGGACACATTTTTAAAGAAATATCAGTTTCAGGTCTCTCCAAAGCACATTGAAAAGTGCTTGGATACATCATTATTTCAATTGCTCTTGAGTTGTTCTAGTTTTCAGATGGTCTTCTTCATTTTATTTTTATTCTGATACCGTTTTGTTCATCTTCAGGATTGATTCCAAAATACTCCTGTTTTCTATGGAAATTATATAATGGTCGTGAGGCTTCCTATTATGAATCTTCCAAATTATTTCCCTTATTACAATTTAAACACTCTAAGTATTCTCAATCCTGTGAATCACTTATAATGTGAAAGTTGCCATCACCTTGCTGTGACTAGGCAGTTGATTTCTCCGGTAAGTAGAAGGCAATATAATTTTGATTTTCATTCTTTGCAGTGGTGTTGAGATAGTTCAAAAGGCTGGAACTGTATTCATGGTTAACACATTTCAGTTTGCAACAAGGAAGATTCTACTTTAGAAAGGTAAACCAGTGTCAGAAGAGATGTATAAAATGACACCTTTACACTAAAGTATCTGTACACTGTAAATTGTCCCTCCTGCTCTGCTCTGTAAGTCACTTACAATGACTTGGGTCCATTTAGAAATGTGTTAAATGTGGTGTCATGCACCTTATATCTTAATTTGCCCTCAAAACACTGGGGTTGATTCATTAGGTGGATTATCCTTTTTCTACAAACAGGAATAAAGAGGATGTGAATAAGCTTTAAATTACCTGAGGCAGAAGCTGATATTTCCACATGCGTATATTCCCTCATAGCAACTTTCTGCTTCGTACTAACCCAGCAGCTGGAATAAAACAACTTAGAACAAACTGCGGTCTCTCAGGATCCTTCAACTTCTCAAGTCAATAGATTAATGTTATATAAACAACTTGAAATTCTTATTTAGTCAGTTTGTCTGTATCAGTTTTCAGTACAGCATCATCTCTGGTCTAGTTTCCCTCCAGGCTGAGCCCATTAATATATGCTGTATCTGGTTGTTGCTTGGATTCATTTTTATGTTTTGTATCTTTGTGCCATATCAATGCAAAACAAATTAGGCAAGATACAGCATGTATATTCCCAAAAGGAACACAAGCAAAATGAACTAACGTAAGTTGCCAGCCTTACTGTAGTACTGCCAACATCAGCCACTCTGCTGGAGAAAGAATTTCCTGCTATATTAAGGTAATGTCAACCTGACGAATATGTTTGTACAGTAATCTTTATTTTTTTATCTCTTTCATTCCTGTGCTGTGAATTGGTTTTGCAGCCAATACACTTTTCTGCTGCAAGCAAGAAACACTTCTCAGTTCCTCACTCCATTACTAATCCTATTTTTCCTAACTTCTCTAAATTTATATCGGTTTCTAAAATGCCTTTAGTCCATTTAGTATCGATTATATTTGTTAGTTAGGAAGGATTACAGTGCAAGGTGGCATCTGCTATTGCTTTCTGGCCCTCTTTTTCTATGATCTAGGCTGAGTCAGCCCACAGTCAATGACAGCCACCAGGAGTTAAGATCTTTGACCATTATTTACATGGAAATAGCATAAATTACAGCAGTAAAATCCAGCTCTGTTCCTCAGTTAAAACTCAGCCTGCTTTTACCAGCAGGGTATTGACTTTGCTGTGGCTCTAGCATATTGCTTTCCCCTTCCTTGATACAACTTTTCCCGCCCCAAAATATAGCACAAATGGGGGAGAACCAGAAAAAAAGACTTGTGTTCAAAGCCCCCAAAGCTTATTTGGTAAATATTTTGTAACCTTTTCTAGAAAACATGATAGATTTACTGCTTATAGATTTATATAAGGAAGGTTATTTTAAGCAGGATGTCGTCTTTTGCATTACAAGACCTTCTGCCTGTGTTGTTACTTCCTTTGCTGCTCATATTCATGAGTAACATCACTGTATTTGTTAGCATGTTAGTTACAAATAATTAGTATTACTATGTGTACTGTGTTTTTAACAGAATTCATAAATAAGATGAAAAAAATTGCAGCTAAACAGAACAGTTAACTTGTAAGTAGCCAGTCTGCTAGTCTGCAAATCACAAGCGCTATGGAAGCCACCTACCACCTGTCAGCCAGCACTAAGGATCATATCTTTTCTAAGGTTAGTTACATAGAATACAATCATGCAAGTGGCAATTCTCCCAAAGTACCAACCTTCCTTTAAATATTTAATATGAATGCTTTAATGAAACCACTACCGGGCTCAGTATTGTGTGCTCAGGAGCTCATTTTCATGTCTTATATATGGAACAACGAACTTGTGTTTGTGATTGTGCTTTTCTAAATGTACTTAACCTCCAGAATCCCCCCTCAAAATGCCTTTGTTCTTGTCTCATTGCAATTAACAGTACTTTAGTTTTATGCTAATGCAAGGATGCAGAGGTTTTTTAACTCAGGTAACAAGGCATACATTGTCAAATTCTGCATGTGTGAGAGAAAGGGCTTCTCTTGTATCTGTAACTTTTGAATCCATACCCTAATTTGACAAGGAGGTTAAGGTCTCAAACACTGTAAAACTTCCTATGACTTTTATGACATTAGGCAGTCAGATATGGGAGAGAGACTTTATTACTAAGGGAGAGTTCTCGCACAGCAGAAATGTTGAAAATCAAGAACCATTGGCTCATGGAACTATTTCTTTGAAAATCTGGCTCTGAATCTCATCAGTATCTCCTTACTCTTTGACAGGTGTCCAATGTTCTGCATGAAGATGTATCCTAGAGAAAGGAAACAATAACAGTGTTTTCATTTCAATTGTTTCAATTTTGATGCTTGTTTTCATTCTCATAAGCAAATGTTTTCCTCTTGTTCTTTCCTAAACTGCCATGGGATAAAATAAAATAAATCTCTAAGAACAAAAAGAAAACAATAAAGCTCTTAAGAGGCTGTTTGGTTTCCGTTCAGACTCCTAACAGCTGCTTCATTCTTCTTCACTGGTTACAGATTTAATAAGGCCATGTAAGTCTTTAAGAAAACAGCAATTAAAATGTTCCTTCTCTTTTTTTTCTTTTTTTAATGTACTTGGTTTCATATTTCAATATAAAATCATCCTCTCCAGCTTTTTCTTTGAGTATAATGCTTGAATTTCTTATTTCTTATTCCTAAAATTATTTTTTTAAAAAGAGCAAAAGTAACATGAGGCTGTATTTTCCATGAATAACAACACACAGCTCGTGTCCTGCATACTGACTTGACTCAAAATAAATCAATAAAATAAATAAATCTTGATTCTAGTCAAATAATCAGATTGTTGTGAAGCAAAACTTATGAGACTTAGATCACAATCTGGTCTATTCTTATCATGAGTTTCTCTTTGTAAGCAGTAATGAAACATTTGAGGAAATGTCACAAAAATAGTTCTCATATGATATCTATTTTCTGAGTAGAAATATATGATTCACTGATTTCTTACCTGAAAACTTTACATTCATTAGTGGGATTTCCTTGCCTTTTATCTTATTGTTTTATTACTATTACTGTGTATGTCACCCTACTCAACTTCTTTCAGCTTTGTATGCCTTAATCTACCTTGAGGATCACATTGGTCTTAACAAAGTTGATGTATTCTGGAACCACACTTACTGAAGAGTACTCTTTTGTTACAGTTGAGTTCACATGACAGAGAGAAAGTTCCCACAAATAAATAAAAAATAAATGGTCTAGGCTGGTTTACCCAAATAACTCCTTGGAATGTTTTGTAGGAATGCAAGAGTAGGATTGGGAGAGACTTTTAAAATTTATATTGCTGATGTTAATATTTCAAAAACTTAGATCTTATCAGCCTTTCTTTCAGATTTACCACATTTTAGACACTGGTACATATTCCACTGGAAATTAAGACAGTAATTACACTGTGAACTGCATTATGGAAGCTTTCACAGTGCTGCTGGCTTCCATTCCCAGCCACTTGAATGCATTGAGGTGCATTGTTTCTCTTGAGGTAAGCTGTGTTCATGTGTGTCACTGTTTCTTGTAGAGTGTAGTGTTTCAAGCATGCACTTTAACAGAGAAATTAAGTGTATTGTAGCTATGGACCTGGGAAGCTTTAAAGACTTGTTTGCTTCTCTAGCAATCAGTTCATTTCTGTCCTAATTTCAACAATAGCAATGCTCCAGTATATTACTTGGCAGCTAAAAAAGCCTTTTGACAGTATTCAGTCATCACCCTCCTACTGCTTAATCTTTAATAGCATTTATAATATCACCTGTCATTAGACAGAGTTCCAATGGTAATTTATCTTTACTCCTCCCCTTTGCACTGTGCTAGAAACCAGTAGAATTGTGAGATACGCAGTTACTGAAGGAAGCCTCTACTGCCCCAAAGATACATTCTCAATAGTCTAAATTATCCCCCAATTAATACACAACATGAAAATAAAATTAAACTTAAAACTGAATTTTAGACAGTTGTGATAAAATTTTAAAGAGGAAATTGATAGCTGAAAATCACTCTTTATTTTTTAATGTAGTTTCACAAACTAGTCATCTTATTTTTCCAACCTTTGCTGATTTGACACCTCCAATACCTGTGTTATATTTTCTCTATGAAAAGAAAATGAATCATTCTCCACTTATACGCCTTATAGCTAAAACAAAAGCAAGAAAGACATTTTTACTCTGTCAGAGATTACAGTACGTAATCTTCTCTAAATGTTCGTCTGTTTAGGTGAGTTACAAATGTTCACCCTGCACAGTCACAAGCAGAAATTGATGCATGGATCTGAAGTAACTAGTGGTGCCAATTTTTGTATTAGTTAAAACATCATTTGATTAATATTAAGTGAGAAAAAATTTTGTGTGTGAATGTAATTAATTTTCTGAACAAAAGCTGCAGAAAACCACCTTCTGTCTTTGAACTTTCAGTCAACTCTGATGCACCTCTAGGGCTGGGTTGCTGAATTGTTTGGAGTAACATGAAGAATGAGATTTCAAGTTTGTTTTCACTTTCCTCTTCTGAGTTTTAAAGACAATGGGAAATTCAGGGAAAATTAATATATTCAATCAGTTCAATAAAATCAGTAAAATTAGGAAAGACAAAGACCCAGAATATCTTTTATGCTGAAACCATTTTTGCTTCTCCTCTCAGCCCCTAAATGTTGCACTGTAGCCAGTACTCTATACATAGACCTCCATGGAGTTGAATTAATGATGTGCTTAAAACACAAAAAGCTCTCTTGGACATTAGTTTGGAGGAGAATTTAGGTTTTCTGATCCAAAGGCCTATGCCCAATCTAGGAAACTTTTGGGAGCAGCTTTCTCTTTAGTGGAGTCCAAAGAAAGTTTGCTCTGTCACATTCCCATTTCACCCACAGTCAGATGTTTGGGTTTCATG
This sequence comes from Larus michahellis, assembly GCF_964199755.1. Lineage (NCBI taxonomy): Eukaryota > Metazoa > Chordata > Aves > Charadriiformes > Laridae > Larus > Larus michahellis. Next base: position 59,211,024 of record NC_133899.1, on the reverse strand, counting down.
TCCTATTTCTTCCTGTGATGAAGAAGAATGTGGCATGATATAGTTGCCTGAAAATAGGTGTCTAGTGCCATTTGGCACTCGCTAAGATACCAGAGGTAACTACAGGGGACTGGCAGCTAAGACACTGTTTGTTGGAGGCCCTTGTACTTCTGCAGTTGCAGCTGGAGTCCAGGTAGGACATCCCCCGGGCACTGCGTGGACTAATGATTGGATCCATTTGTCACAGAAGAATTTTCTCTAACACTTGGATTTGTCAAGACACAATTAAGAATTTCAATGGAGTTCTTCAGTCACATTCCAGGAAGTTTACTTGTTGCTGAATGGCAGCGGTAGGGACAGTCAGGTTACACTATTTAGTGGCTATGATCCATTTCCGTTTACACAAACACACTCTGTCACCTTTTACTGCTTGATAATTAATAGATTTTAGAACTTCCACCTAAACTTATAGTTATGTATGTGAAGGGCCTATAAAATCAATAGCTGCTTGTTTATACAACCAGATGCTTTACTAATTTAACTTTCATTATGCTTCTTTGTGGCAGGTAACAAGCCTTAATATTTCCAGACAGCATATGGGGAATCTGAAATAAAGATAGGTTTATTCAGTTACCCAAGGCTATGCTGCAGGCATAGGGCCTGAGATTCGCATTACTTGATTTGGTATTTTCTTATTCTATATGATCCTAAGGACTTCCACCCCCAAACCTTCCAAGATTGTCTCCAAATGTGGTCTAAATGTGATTAATCGATACACACAGTATTATAAAAATTCCTGGGGAGTTTGGGGTGAAAGTTGTGTTTCTTCTGGTGCAAACACAAGGACAGTGTTCTTAAAAAAACCTTTCAGAGTTGGGACACTGTAGGGGCAAATAATGTTCCTTTACAGGAGACATGGCACAGTGTGTAGGTATCTGCATGTTCTCCTTCTGCCTCTGGTGGAATGGTCTAAGCATCTTAAGCCAGTTTTTACATTCTTAGCAATAATAATCCATTCCAGGGGACAGCAAGTAGTGTATGTGGGTGCCATGGTATCTGCTTATTAGAATTCAAGCATACCCTAGCAGTGGAACATTAAGTTAGATTCCTTTTTATCAGAACATGGGATACAATCAGCCTAGTGCTACTCGTTCCTTATCAAGTGGTAAGGAAGCTTTTATAATCGATGATCCAAAGTATACACAACAGATTTTTAGATCAGTGTGTTACTGTGAGACCAGCACAGAGCATGCTGGCTGAAATCTTGAAGGCTTGTATACTGAAAAATAAATCATTTGGCACTTCTGTTGCCGTTTCCAGTAGCTTTGGTGTTTGGCATATATAATTTAACAAGTTTGCAAAATAAGAAAAATAATTCATTGTCATGCTCTCAAAAATGGAATGCTTAAGTGTTTCATTGAACATCTGGTTTCAGAGAATTTCCTTTCTATAACTTCAAAAAATAACATCAGTCTTTTCAGAAGAAATAAAATGCTGCAAATCATGGATGCAAGTAACAGGTGAAATTTGATTTCACTTAGTATGAAAACTGAAATACTGAATAAAAATAAATTATGTGCTATAGTATTAAAATTTTAATAAATGATCTTTTCCATTCCAAGAGTAATACTCCTTATATTTGTATCCTGTGATCAGCCTCAGGAGTTTGAGTTGGCAAAGAAATTTCTTTTCTAGCCTGTAGCCATGTGCTTTCATCCGACTGTTTTATTTATCCCCTTTTGCTCCCATCTTTTATTCTCTTATGCATACTCACACTTTCTGATCCCCTGCTTTGTATTTCATTTTCTCAGTTCTTATCCCAGAAGATTTCTTTTCAAAATACAGGCATAGCTCTGAGAAAATGGCTTGGGAAGTAGGATCCCTGGGGAGAAGGCCTCAGGAAATGAAATAGCTCAGCTTAAACACAACAATGGGTTGGTTACAGGATTGGGATGAAAGCAGTTAAGTGTGCTGGTTTTGTTTTGTTTCTTTCTTGAATAGCAGTTCTAAATTCGCTGCACTAAATAATCATATTTTAAGCATATCTAAAAGTGAAAAAAGAAGTTTTAAAACGGAGTAATAGCAGAAAGATATTTGAAGTCTAGATTAATATTTTTTTTTTTTCACTTGATAATACAGATCTATTTACTGATAATTTTCCCTAAATTTCAACAAACTTTGCACACAAAAAAATCCAGTCCTAGGGTATTAAAGCAGCATACATTATCAGAAAGATTATGGATGACAGCTGGGCTGGTTGATGATAGCTGAGGAAAAACAAGTTTTGCTAGCTGGAAAGATTATTACTGAAGGGCTCACAGTGGTAAGATGGCAAAATCAAATACAGATTGTGCCTTTAGCTGTTGGCATTGAAATTTGCGTGACTGTGAAATCTACATATGCAACGTGACGGCTCTTTTTTATTGCACTTTTTTCCTCACTCTGTATATAAAAGACAAATGGTATTTTCCTTTCCCTGTACCACACCAAATAATTGTCAGGTGTTGTTTTTGTCCATTTAGTCATTGCTTGATGTAAGACACGATCCAAATGGAACAGTGGCATGATTTTATACAAATTGTGTTGGCTCATCTGCACTAGTCCTTAATAATTGCTAAGATTAAAAAAAAATATTCTTTACCTTATTTACCAGCCATCATGTAATAAATGATTGCAAAGCATAATTTGTTTTCCAGAATCTAACATATAACACTGAATTTTATACATTATATACTCTTTTATGCTAATGTAGAAAACTGAGTTTTAAACTCTTACAGAGCCAAACTCTGTGGTATAACTTCAGAGTTGTACATAGAGCTGCAGAGGCTATAAATTTGGAAGGAACCTGACTTTTAGTGGCTTCATATTGTAGGTCTGTCAGGACAGAGTGGGAGCAAGAGCTATTTCTATTAGCATAGTAATGAAGCATTTTTTCCAAAGATAGTGAATGAAATCAACACACTAATTAGATTTTATGCTTAATACTTGATGGTCAACATTAGTCAAAAGAGATAGGGAAAACTTCCATTTAATGCATGCCAATATTCTTATTATATTGGACAAAGAATAAGAACAAGAAGATAACATAAGCAACTGTGAGAAGAGCACTCCTCAGAATAAAATCATGTGCATCTCATCTTTTCCCTTACATTATGAAGATGTGGAAAGGAAAAAAATACTACAGAGAAGAAAAGAAATAATTCTCAGCATAGCATGATATTCATCATATGATTCAGATAAGGTCATGCACTTGATTATAGAGATAGAACATACATGTACTTCCTCTGTGTTAGACATACATTTAGGTGAGAATCGTAATATTTTGTATCTAATCTTACACATGCACACAATTTTATTGTTTCTTCACAGCCTTTCTTAAAAAGGTAATGAAAAAACTGAAGCCCGGTGACTTTTGTTTCCAATGCTCTAACAGTGTTTTTTTTGCCCTCTGGCATATTTGTGGAGACTCAGTTGCCCTGAGATATGGCCATGAGGCTGGTTTGACCAGTGGCACTGATTAAACAGAAATTAATTTCTAGCCACTTTTGCTCAGACTATCAAACCAAGAGTCCATTAGTAAGAACATGTAGCTAGAGAACATTAATATTCTTATACCTTTGTATGAACCAATATAAAAGATTTTCTTTGTTTTATGTAAAGTGCTCATGTTTACAAAGAAATCTTTCAAATTTTTTTTGGACTAAACTGTTTCATAAGAACTACTACACAGGGTTTATGTATTCATGAAAGCAAGGCTGTTTAATTCTGTTCTGTAACATCTCGAATGCATGTCTAGAATTACCAAAGAGCATATTTTATTTCTTTATATAAGATATGTATGAATTCTTTTACTATCGCTTCTTCTTTCCTACTTTTATATTCCTTTTCTTACGTGTATCCTCCTTCCCCTTTATATATCTAGTATCACTAATAGTTTCTTCTCGATTTCTCATGTACTAATCATAACTTAATTACAGATGTAGATTTTCCTTCCTGCTTGCAAAATTATTGCATAATTTTGTATTCAATTAAAGGATTTTCAGGTAAATTTACTGTATTGTTTTTAACATAATAAAATTCATAAAAAAGTTTTATAGGAGTTCACTTCATTTGATGTAAAATGAAAAAAATGTTTGTTTAATTCATATGAGGTAGCCAGGAGAAGTCGAAAAGGAAGCATTCTTATAATTGCAAAAAATTCTCTGATTATGCAGCTGTAGAAAGAAAAGGTAATTGACATTTACTGACTCTCATATAGAGACAAAATGACTACTTTCATCATATCTCTTTTGCACAGTATTTAAACTATAAGTGGAAATAGCTTTTGACAAATTGCAAGTAACTCAGCAAATATATTAATAGTAATTTATGTGAATCATGTATAATATAATTTATGCCAAGATTGCTGAAATTTTATCAGATCATCACTCTCTGAAAGTACAGAATAATATATTGACCTCCACAAGTAAAAAACTTTAAATACAGCTTATCTGGCACTTTACTTTCTCATTATGAAATAAGCATCTGCATTAACCGCTTACCAAAGATTCATAATATATTGCTGTTTTACTTTATTCAGCTCTTGAGTACAAATGATTCCAAAACACAACCTTAGATGTAAACAGTCTCTCACTGTTAGTAATTCTGTTGTGTAAACAGACTTTCACCTATATAAATAGATAGAAACAACACCAAATGCTCTCACATTATGAGGCGTTGAACACTGTGGATTTCAATGTAATTGTTGTACCTTCAGTGTGCTCCTTCATGAAGGTGAATTGACTGAATTACATAAATATTTTTCACTTTATGTGTGCTCTTTGTGGGTGTCTAAGACTTCCATAGCAGAGTCAACATCTCCACAGAGAAAAGTGTCACGGCTACAGAAAAACTGCTTTATGTATGTAATATTCTATCTAATCTAGTATCTAAAAGCTGTTGGAAGATTTTGAAAGCCTTTTATTCCAAAATTAGAAACAATCCAAATTGTTCTCTGCAAAAAAATTGTTCGTGATTTTCTAACTTTTTCATGTACATGTAAAACGAATGCTGTCCCCACTGAATTCCCCTTTCAACAGCATAACACTGTGTTTCAATGATAATGTAATAAGTTTGGCATTTCATAGTTTTCACGCTATGGGAAATAGCGAGTAACTTTTCCAGTTCATTTTATCCATGACTTTTATGATTCCAGAGACCTTTATCGTACTCACTCTTTTATTTATTCCTTTACAAAACTGAAGAGCACCAAACAGTTTCACTCTCTTCTTCCTCAGAAGTCATTCCACGCTTCTGACAATCTTCATTGCCCCACGCAGACTGTAACTGGTGACTTCTCCCCGGGGCTCAGGTGAGCACTACTGCTTTTGTACGCAGTGGGCAAGCTAAAACATTGCCTTCACCGCAATCAACAAAGCTTCTATAAATCTGTGTCCTTGATAAAAAAAATCTTGTGTTACTATGGCTTGCTTATCGGACAGGTTTGTATCTGCAATAGGGTATTTTTGGCACTTGAATGTACAAGATTATGATTTGGGAGACAGAAAGGAAAGAGCAGTAGAGAAACTCTCTCAGCAATGGTATCACTTCCACCTTTTTTTTTTTTCCTTTTTTTTTTTTGACTTACATGATCTGTTTACCTGGAGGTAAGACTACCTTATGACTTGTTTCTACAGCTTGTATAGTATCTTAATTTTGTCCAGGTTACCCTGTCTGGTCTTATGAGACAAATAATATGTAAATAAGTAACAAAGCTCTTTTGTCTATAGATTTTTTTAAAAAATACAGTTATTGCAAATGCTTAGAAAAATAGTGTTTCCAATGATATGTGCTGTCCCCTCCCTTAACAGTATCGTGTGAGATGTGTCCCTTAAATTCAGGTCAATGTAGACTTAGGCTAGATTGTGAAAAGAGATTTCTAATTAAAATATGTAGATTCCGCCAGGGACCAGTGTGTTCTGTGGACACAAAGCATAATGTTCGAATGGAGATGACTGAAATCTCAAAAGACTTTTCATTGACTTTTCTACTGCAGTCTTCCATCCTTTCCCCTTCTCCCACCCCACAGTAGCGGCTGAACTAATAAATTAAAAACCTAAGGTGAAAACCTGGCCTGAAAGACTGTTTATTTCACTTCAATATGTAGTCATTTTACAAAACCAAACCAAACCAAACCAAACCAGTAAGATACAGTGAGATTGTGATTCCTTAAAACAAATATGAAAAATGCCTTACAACTCCAATAAAGTTCCAAACAGCAATTTTCACTTCAGTTTGCTCAAAAGTGAGCTCTTCTACAACATCTGTAGTAACTAGACCAGTGCTATACTTTGTAGGAATGAAATCATATACCACATGAGTCAGGATTATCTCATTGTGGAGCAAAGCCATGTTTTAATGTGGCAGAGAGCACTGAAATAGTTCTCACCTATAGCATGTGCTGCCAGTATCTCTAAAACATTTTCTATCAACTTCATCACTTCAGAAAAGAGCTGACTTGCTGTTTGGTTCAATAAACAGAGATATTTCTGAACAGACTTTAGTGCTCTTTCTGTAATATGACAGTTAGCTTGAAGCAGATGAAGCTAAGTAATCAGACCATTGTGGATGAAATTTGAACTATAGACCAAAACATGTTGTGAACATACATTGCTCTTATGTTTGGTGGTGTTATGAATGTTTCTCAATATTTTCAATCAAATTGCAGCCTTTCTTTCAAGATCTGGATTGAATATTGGGCACTGTAAAATCAATCATTTTAAAATAGATCTATATAATGGATTCCTTTAATGAACTTGAATAGCTTCAATTGGTGTTATCACCTGTCCCTGCAATGTTAACGTCTACTTTTTTTTTTTTTTTTAAAGCCCTAATATTTTATCTGTCTTCAACTTTCAGCCTTTCAGGTGGATTTTTTCTCAGAGTAGGTGCAAGCTTTCATATGATTGATAGATTGAATGAAGCATCATTTTCATAAAAGATTGGACTCTTGTTGATGAAACTTGCCCTTGAAAAATTGCTATATAAATCATTCAAAAAGTTAAACTGTTCCATTTGAACTGCCATGCCATCAATTAAAGGGACCATTTCAGTCTTTTGCTATTGCAACAAATGTTTATTTTCCTCTTTTCAAGATAGTTCTCTGAAACTGAAACATGCTTTCTTGAACAAAAAATTAAACTTGTGGGAGACAAGATACTGGTCTTTGTTGACTTACTACTTACATTCTTTCTGGCTTGAAATATAACGGGATTTTTCAGGTTAATTTTTTGTTTTATGAATAATTAAGAGTCCTTTAGAAAAGTATTACCTCTAAAATAGCAACATAATTATGTGTATGTTAAACTTAAGTATGTCTTACTGCATTCAGTTTGCTGTATCCCTAGACTACTAGTGGCTTTTTCATTCTTTGTTTATGTTGAGTCACAGCTCTAAACCTGTTACTACACTTTTAATTGTTGGCTCTAATACCTTGGGCTTATTGTACGCTCCTCATGAGCTCTTCACCAAGTTCTGCATCATTATCTACTCACCACTGACATAAAATGCAGTTGCTGCTTTCTTTGAAATTTTTTTGTTGACCGTAACTTCTGGAAAGCAGTTTAAATTTTTTCAGAATTACATCTGCAATTTCAAGATCCAATTTTTCAAAGATATCTTTTTAGAAAACCTCTCTCTTGAATTTGTCATTTTTACAGACACTTTGAAATATCAGGATCAAGTTCTGCCAGCCAGCCAAGTTATTAAATAAAGTGACTGTCATCCTCTGTGCTTAACAATCTGTCTTCAGCCCATTTGGCTTAATGGTATCACAGAGGAGTCCTTGTCTGGCAAAAGAGTGTATGTTACTGTTTTCATTAGGACTGTTATGTTTGTTATTTCTTCTAAGAATACTGAAAACATTTTTGTCTCCAACATTTCCTGTGCTATTTTGAAGAACAAGAACAATTCATGGTGACATTAGCAAGCTCCACATCATTCTAATTTGTTTCAAGATCTTTTTTAAAAACATAAGACAGGACACTAAGTTGTTCCCAAATAGCCTGACACAGCTGTGATCACTAAGCTACCATGAGGGCTGGGCAGTCTGATAGATAAATCATCACTACGAAGCCTAATGCTCCTCTTATCTAGCTCTGTGTTTAAAACACTTCATCCCTTGAAATTCACAACTTTTTTATTCTCTTCCCACAGGCAGTCAACGGGGCTGTGAACTCTTTTGGAAATGTGTGGGCTTTCTGCTCTGATTATTTAGTTCAAGAATCTAAAATTCAAGATAGTGACAGCCCATGATCAGTAAGGGTTCCCTGGAAGAAGACCCAAAGTAAAAAGAAAACCCAAGACAAGCTGCACAGGCTGATACAGCCAGAAAGCAGTATAGTTGTGTCAGGAGACCTCTTTCCTATTCATCCTGCCCTGAGTGTCCATGGATGGCTTTATGAAGTGTGTTACCTGAGGAGAAAATAAAAGTTAATCTTGAATCCTCCCCTGCAACATGGTTGGGTGCCGTGTTGTTCTTAATGCTTTGTTTCTTCATGGCTCATACATTATCAAAAGGATTGTCTGGCACCATATAGGTTTTGTGATCAAAGAATTCACTCGGCATTTGCCTCCTGGCTGCCCATCATGTTCCAGGATGTTTCAGTGGAGTTCAGCCAAATGCTACTGGTTTTCAGCCTGTTCCCTCTCTCCCTAATCTTGATGCAAAAATCAATGTAGGGCTTAAAGAAAAAGTATCAATGTTCTGCTTTGCAGCTGGAGTTCCACATTCTGTATATTCATGGCAAACAGAAAAGTTGCTGGACTGGGGACTCAGTGTCAAGTATTTCTGTAGATGGGAACAAATTAAATCAACATTGTATGATTTATTCCTTGTACCTACACTCTCCAGAATCTCAGCCCTCTAATTGACAGTCTTATCCATGTATCATCCATGGATTTTCTTCAGACTGGTACCTGAAACAATATATTGTGCCGGCTCCAACAGGCTGAGTGAAGTGAGACTCCTGCAGCTCCATGCTCCCTGTCCCACCAGCAGCAAGCCCGAGCATGTATTCCCAGTAGGCACGTGCACACAGAGCATGCGTACACACAAATACACATGGCCATACGTACAGATCACCAGAGGCAGACACACAGAGCTCTCACATGAACACAGACAGGTCCAATAGCTTCATCCTGCTCCCCTATCTGGCTGAGCAAGGTGGAGCTGTGTAGTAAGATTATAAATACACACAGGTATAACATGGATCCTTCCAGCTGCTGGCCTCAGACACTCTGTCTGCCCAGCAGCTGTCCCTGGATCCCAGTCTCCCCAGTTGCTAAAAAATGGATGTACAAGCCTCAAGGCCATAGCCCCACTCCAGTTGCTGATACAGACCCCTCACTTGCAGTCACATTCACACTCACACAGAACCACCACCAAAGCTGTCCAGGATGCCCCTGGGTCCCCAGTAGTCAATTAGTCCACAGTCTCACCCCCAACCATCCCACTCCCCCTGGCTCCTCAGCCACTTCACGCACTTCCTGGTGAGTCCAGGTTGATCTTCATTAGTGCTCACACACTCACTTGCATGCTTGCATGTGCTCCAGTCGCTGGCACCTGGGCTTCTGAGTCCTGGTCCCAGTCCTGTGGCTGGCACTGGGTTTCACTCCTTCAGGTCTCTCCACTCACTGACACCCAGGCACACAGGCCCCCCGACCCATGGGCTGACTCCAGTTGCTGGCACACAGACCCTCATACAGGCACACAATAGAGAGAGTAAGAGTTTCTCACTCAGGAAAGAGTCAGAGAGGAATTTAATTTTAAGACGGGATAGATAGCGTGCCAGACAGTTGCACCAATCACCCGACTATTTACACATGACATCCACTTTTATCTCCTTAACCTTGGTTTCCCACACTTGCTCCTCTCAAATCACTTAAATCCATCCCTTTCCCTGACGTTGGTCCCTCCCCTAAACAACCCATCAGAAGTCTTGTGCAATCCCCATATGCTCTTCCCCTGATTTCCTGTTGGTCAGCTCACAACATATATTGGTGCCTGGGGTTGCTCCTGCCCAGGTGCAGGACTTTGTGCTTCCCTTTGTGGAAATGTATGGGGTTCCTGTCAGTCCACTTCTTCATCCTGCTCCCAGGTTCCTGCACCAGACATAAATTCCAAAAAGTTACTCTTTTTATGAGGTGAACTGCTTTATAGCCTACTACACAAACAATTTTTGTGGCAAGAATTCAAATTCAGCCTGAAATGTCTTGGAACAGGGCAGAGCTTGAAAATGGGGGCAGAAATGACAAGGTGCAAGGCCAATGAGAATGAGGTGTAGCAACATTTGAGTCAAGTCTGTTCAGTCATATCCATAACATCTATGGGATCTGAAATGGACATCAAGTTAAATCCTCCCTCCTTGTTCTCCTCTGCTTCCTGACTTATCCAAGAATTACAGATAGAGAACACATGCATTAGTTTAGAAGAATGGGGAAAGGTACGTAGATAATAATGCATCAGATTCCCTAAATACATTAGTATACATTCATTTTAGGTCACTAGCAAACAATAGAACTTGAATTAATAGAGAAGGACTTCCATGAATTTAGGTACGTAGGCATAAATGCAAACACAACCCACCACCCCCTGAAAAAAAAAAAAGAAAAAAGAAAAGAAAAGAAAAGAAAAGAAAAGAAAAGAAAAGAAAAGAAAAGAAAAGAAAAGAAAAGAAAAGAAAAGAAAAGAAAAAAGAAAAGAAAAGAAAAGAAAAGAAAAGAAAAGAAAAGAAAAGAAAAGAAAAGAAAAGAAAAGAAAAGAAAAGAAAAGAAAAGAAAAGAAAAGAAAAGAAAAGAAAAGAAAAGAAAAGAAAAGAAGAAATCAAACCTTTCAAAAAAAAACATGTAATGAGATTAAAAAGAAATAATACTACTTAAAAGGTTTCCCTATCAAGTAATTATCAGAATCCATGACAGTTAAGTATAATTTCCAGAAAGGTACTGTGGGTGACTGAAAAAAGGTTTTAAAATGCATTTAGGCACCAAGATCCTTAAAAATGATATAAAAGGACCTTGCTGCAGGAGAACTCACCAGAAATGTAAGTTTATTCAGTGCCAGGTGTGGATCCTAAAAGTTCTCTTAGGGAAACTAATTTTCCCTAGTGACTGTATATGCAATGTATATATTTCACTTTCTTTAGATTGTTTTCTTGGGTCCAGATGTATATTTTCATTTTTATAAAATTTTAGGTGTTAAAAGTGCTTTTTTGAGTTCTACTTCATATTCTTTTGTAAATCCTACTACACTGATGAAAAACTTTGTACTTGAAAATACCTTTAGAAATCTGTTTCTAGTTGTATAAATCACTTCTAATAATATAATTCTGTCTAGATCACCAAAGTAGCTTAAAACATTTCAGCAGAGGTCTTCAGAACAATCTAAACAAGACAGTCAGACCTGAGTATATAGTAACCTGAAGGAAAAATAGCTTTTATTTAGTATAAACCATCTTGATAACACCAAAAATATGAAAGTTTGAGTGCCATATGACAGATTCTATTTTTTTGATAAGTAAGACTTCTGGCAGTGAGGTTTCAGTGACAGAACACTAAGGCTTTGATTTGGACCCCTGCTTTTCTCTACGACTTTAATCTGTGTACACTGTAAGAGACTCTCTCACGTTTGTAGCAGCAGTCCTGAGATTGATGTCACCGCCCATTATTATAGAGGAGAACATTTGATACTGAAGGTTCCTGGAGCCCCTATCAGCTTTCTATGGTATGGCTGCTCTCCTGACATATAATGTCCCTTAAGCCTCATATCATCTGATAACTTTAACACGTCATGTGCTTTTTGGAGGAATAAAGAATTTTTTTATCTCTGCTTCTCCATTATTCACATTCACAATGCTTGATTTACCCACCCCTTTTGTAATTAAATATAGCTGTATACAAAGCAGAAATGAAGGATCAGTATAATTTTATACAGTGGTAAATACATCCTGCTGGAAAATGCTGAATGCAGATGGAAACATGCTTCTCTGAATATTGCATCCACTTGTGTGGGTCTGACCCCTTTCCTGTTGATAGCTCAGGGCACATTGCTTCAGGAGCAGACATAGATCAGACCCTGTATTCCATCTGATCTGTAATTCTCTCTGCCTTGGTGGCAAGCACCAGATGTTTCTGAGGAGATGTTAAAGCAGGCTACCCACAGAGACTGTTTCTTTCTAATCCCAGACTCCAAGTGCTTGTTTTTTGCTCTGAAACAGAAGGAACTGTCACTTGAGCATCCCAGTATCTGGCTTTTCCACAGCTTTGAGCAGCCTTGAGGGCTTTGGACAGCTGACTCATCTGTCCCAAAAGATGCCACGGCAGCTTGGGCCTTGGCTAGTAATGAGACATTCATGTATAAAGGCTGTTTAAAGTACAGTCACTACTGCAACAGGTGTGACAGTAAGCCGAGTTTGGCCAAACCAAAAAAGAAAATAAAAGCACCATAAATTTGATACTGTCAGAACTTATAACTGCAATAGCTCAGAGCATTGTAGGTAACTTCAAAATCACAGAACGTCAGAATGATAGGGGCTGGAAGGGACCTCTGGAGACCATCTAGTCCAACCCTCCTGCCAGAGCAGGTTCCTCCTCATGTTTAGATGGAACAAACTATGTTCAAGTTTGTGTCTGTTACCTCTTGTCCTGTCACTAGGCTCCACTGAAAAAATGATTAGCCTCTGTAACACTGTTCCTTCTAAGTACATCTTAAATGCTGTAAGACAGAAGTGGGGTAGGTAACACCTGTCCCACTTTTTGCAGACAAGGAAAAACTCAAGAGAAATTCTGCAGTGTACCTAAACCTGCCAAAAACCCAGATAGCAAAGGGAAAGAAGTACACAGTTCCTCATTGTTGCTTTGTTTGATCTGCTGCTATAAAGCAGTATATTTGCAGAAAAACATGTTATATAATATGATGCCTAATTGGCTTTCAAAAAACTTCATGTTCATCCTGCTAACATATATTCTGGAGCAAAGACCCCAAATGATTGCATATAATAATAATAATAGTAATAGTAATAGTCATAGTAATAGTAATAGTAATAGTAATAGTAATAGTAATAGTAATAATAATAATAATAATAATAATAATAATAATAATGGAATCTCTTGCCATTAGTTATTTCAACAATAGGTAGAGGAAGGAAAAGGTGTATTTTGGTGATGTAAGATGATGTTCCAGATCCAGTGTAGTTAAAGCTGATCAAGAGGAAGACAAAGAATCTTGTATCAGTTGAAAGTTTCTTGATTTTGTATTGAAATTTTCCATGACTTTTTATGTTGTTTTATAACTTGAGTGCAGACTCATGCCTAGTAGAGTTTTCTGTATTTACAATAATACAATGTGACAGGTATCATACTGTATAGGATGATTTAATCTAATTGTTTTCTTCTGTTCTTGAACCAACACTTAGAAGCACTTCGGGCACCATTTTAAAGTCCTTACCACATTGTACTTTGCACTGACAGCGAAGTAACGTGTCAGTGTTGCACAGTGTAATACTGAGGTGCTGAATGCTGTAAAATGCCTATAAATAAATAAATAATGTATAAAAAAAATAAATAAGAATAATCGAATAGCAGTCCCAAGACACAGCTATTCTTCAATCCAAATACTGGCAATCTTGTATTCCTAACTCCACAGATAGTGTGGTAAATTAATATATACCAAATACTCTCTCTCTCACTGACTTCCTTTAGGTGTTGGCAATGAAATGCATATCTAGACAAACACACAAATATTGCTTTCAGTACTAATTGACAAGGAAGGTTTTAAAAATAAACTTCAAAAGAACTTTACTGTAGCGGTAGGCATAATTTTCTTACATTAATTTTCTTCGGCAAGGCATGCAGGTTACAAAGTTATGGTGTTTTTTATTCTAACATGCCAGTATAGAACGTGGAGTGTAATAATCATTTTGGTTGGGGTTTGAGAGTTCAGCCTGACCCTCTGGGTCACTGAATTCATTTCACTAACTCATCACAAACTACAGAGACAGCAAAGTCACCTACTGTGCCACCTTCATCCAAAGTAAATAGCGTGGATAATTTAAAGAGGTGGTTTTGCTCCCTCCAATGCATCAGAAAATCAAGTTATTATTGGCCGTTTTGTGAGTTTTGAGAGTATCTTTACAGTTCATCATTCACATACACTTAGACCATTATTGTTAAATGATGTCTACTTTGTATGTACCTAAGAAGAGGTTCTATTACCTGGTATCTAGAAGAAGATACTTCATAAGACAGTGTTTCTTTATGTCTCACCAATTTAGGGATTTCAGCAAAAAGCTCATTGAGAAATAAATGTGAATAGAGCAAAACTGAATAAAAAGAAATGTTTCTGTTTTCTTTCAGCAAGACTACTCTTTTTCTCACATGCTTTAAAAAAAAAATCTTCTTTATATTGCATTTTCTTTTGAACTTCATGAAAATTGCATTTATAGAAAATAAATATAAAGTAATGCAACCAACTTTAATGAGTCATGGCATGTCAACAAATGCAGCTACATGTTTGCAAATCATTCTTGCTACTGCTCTCTAATCCTTTTTGTCTAAAGGTAGAGGTTCAGTGTGAAAGGGCAGACCATAGAGTTCTTGTCAGTAAGCTCAAACTACAGTTTCAAATCTACAGCTGGCCCAGTCTGTCTTTGTCTTTACCTTTGGTTTCCAAATTTCAGATGGATGTACCAAAAATTTTCAGAATGTACTGCTGATGTATGTCACTTAATCTTTTTGGATGCCTTGGATATGATTTTCCAAAGGTTTGTAGCTTCAGGCTTTTACTGATCCTACCTCGAATTCTTTCAAAGAATTTAGCCCAAAACTGAGACTTTCAATTCTCCCTTCTCCAGTGTGTTCATTTGCACTTTACAGAGACAGAATGCTGGGAGGGATGTTGTCTTATCAGACAGGCACAATGTTTTTCTTATTATTCATCAATGCTGCATTTTCTTTAGGTAAGAAAAGATAACGGCAATGAGCACTAATTTTTTCTGTGTCTCTGGGGCTGCATTGGACTGCTGAAAACATGAGATAAGATCACTGGCTTCACTGGGAGACTACATTTACTTTAGATATATGTATAAGAGGCTGAGGAGAGAGGAAACTATTTACATTCTGGCATCTTAATGTGTTTCCATTTCACCTTCTCTTTCTCCTTGCTCCTGTAATGATTTTTTTTTTTTTTGACTATTGAAAGGTACAGGATATATAACAGCTTCAGTGGCATTACTATAGCAATGTCTTTGAGGTGAGTGGACTTTTTGTCTGTACGTTGAAACACCACATCAGAAGAGAATTTACCTCATGTATTTCGCCTGGCAACAGTCTCTAATGCCCTCTTTGCACCCCACCCCCAACCTACAACTCTCTCAAAAATACATCTTCTCCATGCATGAATGCTTTCACAGGGCTTTTGGTTTCACTCAACTCTATTGAGAAGTTAGCTATCACAAAATCATTTAATAGCCCTTTGTGTGCTTTTCTTTCCACCTGCTAATTTATGGTTCTTTCTCATGCATGTCTGCATTCTTGAAACTATCCTTTGGAGACAGCTTCCTGCTTTGAATGAAGAGGAGATTTTGGTTTGCCCTTTTTTCTCTCTCTGTGTGTGTGTTTGTGTGTGAGAAGTAAGCCCCTTACTTGAGAGGTTTCATGTGCCTTTATCAAGGACATCTGACATATACTGAAAATATAACTTAGTAGTTATACTTTTTTTTCTGACATACTTACCAATCATCTTAGTCAGCATCAGTTGTTAAGTACTTAGTGTTCAGAATGTACTCTTTTCTGTGCTAGAATATGTTTAGAACAAACACCTAATTTATAATTCTATTGTATCACAACTTTTTGCTGGCTCTGCACCCCTTTACATGAGAATGTTTAACTCTTTTATTCCAATTATATTATTTCTAAACTTTGGCAGACTTGTCAATTCTATACATATACTATACTATAAGAATGCTTATTTTTTCTCTCACTCTCTAACCCTCTCTTCTTTTTCCAAATCCTTTAGCTACACAAAGCATACTGGTTGTCTACATTAATTTAGGTTTTTGAGGAAGATGGTACTTCTACATTCTTCTGACAGTCTTGGGCTACGGGATGAATGGATCTCAATTTACGTACCCACATTAGGAGAAGGCACTTGCAGGTGTAAGGTTTTAAATAATTGTTTGTAGCACAGGTCTATATTGCATTCATGTAATTAAAACATAAATAAGAAATAGTATCCCTTTTGAGAATAACAAGTAGTGAAAGAATAATTCTGTAACATTTGATATTTGAATGACTGGATATGGAATGGATTAGTGAATAATACTGGGATTCACCAGCTGATTAATGTTTGCCTTGAAACTACTTATTCTTGCTGTGATTAAAAAAAAAATAAAAAATAAAGAATTAATTTATTACTAGACCCTGCTAGAAAGTAAAATTCGTCTAAGGAAGAATTAATCAGTAGGGAAGCAATCTGCATTATCTCTAAATATAGGGAGGTCTCAAGGAATTAGAAAAGTATTATAATGCTACTGTAAATTGATTCAACATATTCTTCACAGATTTATAGCAAAATAATTTTGAAAATCTGTGAACACAAGACGCATTTAGAGTTGGAAATACACTGTATATTTCTTCTCAAATAATATAAGTGGTCAGATCTGAGTTTCTGTCCGTAGATCAAAACCCACTTCTGAATAGAGGGATCCATATATGTATTTTCCAAACTGTCAGGGTGTTATGCCATTAGTATATTTTATTAACTGAGTTTTCACATTTTATTTCTTTTGAAATTTTCTTTGCTTGGTGTTGGGACAAAACGAAACAGATGTGGACAAATCAACAGCAGCATCACCTTCCCTTGAATACAAAGTTAAGAGGAGAAATGAGCAGATCCTCAGCTTCCACTTTGTGAGAAAGCCCAACCTGACACTCTGCCAGACTAGGTGTTTAACTGCCTGAACTAGGGCAACTGGCATGTGCAGAAGGGCAATTCCACTTCCAAAGATATTGGACAGTCAAAAAGTGAGACAGGCATGTAGCCTAGGCGCCATTAAAGGTTCTGTGACAGCTAAGTGGGAATTTCTAGACTGCAATTTTCAGTGTGTGTCCCAAGTCCTTTGCTGGATCTTGTCATTAATAATTTTAAAAAAAATTGTTTCTACTGATAAAAATGATCTTTTATAAATTGTTCGCTTGTTCTGAACTTACTCCAATTTTGTTCTCTATAGGGATGCTTGAGCATTTCATACTTGAAAGGATGGGCATGCGTAGTATTCTTCCTTCTGCTGAATCTTGGTGATATTGCGATGTATCCCATGTTCATACAGAAACGTTGAGATTGGTTTTCTTTCCATTTTTTCCAAAATCAGTATCATTCTATGAGATATGTAACAACTGATTGAACCTCTTAGATGTGCACTAGAAAACCTGCTCTCTTTCCAGATCTCCAGTACCCTGCATGCATTTATAAGATAAATGACAGGTTATAGAATAAGTTCCTTACCTTCTTGTATGTCATTGTACAAGATATTGATGATTTCAGCAAATTGAATGGAATATTCAAAACAGCATGAATCCTGTCCCATCCAGCAAAACCATACTGAGGCAAATCAGCAGTTCTGTTACCTCCATTGACTTTCAACTTGTTTTTCTTCCATTTCACTGATTTTGTTCTGAAGTTATAAAACACTGTTTCGCATTGTTAACAGCCTCTATTCCCCAGCAAAATATGTTGTAGTGACAAAAGCATCTTTTTCCTACATAATGTGCCACAGGCCTATTATGGTCTCTCTCCATACACTGGACATTCTACTTTAAAAAAAGAATATTTGTTTTCCACAATTTGTAAAGTATTACCTTTTATAAATGAAAAAAAAGAAACCTTGTAGCAGCTAATGTAAGGCTTAGTACAAAGATATGTGAGGAAATTCTTGTTTTATTAGTTCCTCCCTTTTTATATGTTTTTTTTTCCTTTCAATTTCACCTTTCTAGTTTGCTGATCTTTTTAACTTTTCAATTTTTCTTCCTATCACCTGATCCAATTTAGCAGTGTCTTAGGGTCTACTCTGTGTGGTAAATAAAAGGTAGCTACATTACATGCCTGCAGAGCTTTTGCAGGCTGGATATTCATAGTGTATAGTGCTTTGTTTCAGATCTACTCCTAAACAAAGGGTTATATCCCTCCTCTGCCTCTGCAATAGACCATGAAAAATGTATCTGTCTTAATTCATGCAGCTATAAAACATTCTGCCACCTACTCCGTCAATGGTTTTGGGACATCTCCTCTGCTTCACATACTATTACTTTTTATTTTATAACCTTCTTTCTGAGGGTCCTAAGTTTTTCATTTCTACTGATAAAATTGGGAAATACTTACTATAATTTATTATATTATAATCACAGTACCTATATATATAAAATTTGATTAAGGCTATAAAATCTCTCAGAACTGAACCTCTAGTGACTTCTGCATGTTCCAGGAAAATTTACTGCTGTCAAAATGACATTTTAATGTAAGAATTAGGAGAAAATAACAGTGATCATATAAAAAATACTTTTTAATCCTCATAGATTCTTCCTCTTCTAATTATGATGTAGTTGAAGTGGAGAAGATAAGGAATTCTGCAGATGACAAATAGAAGAATTACTTGTTCTTCTTTGCTGTTACAGGATAACATCATAAAATATTTAAAATCTTTATACTGTCTTTCACATTGTCAGCTTTGCCTCTGAAATCTATATTGTTCCCTCTTTTACTGGCTAACCATTCTGCCCCGAAACCAAAGACTTCCAAATGACTTGAGTGAGCTCTGAACCTATTCTTGTTAGACACTTAACAACATAATCTTCTTAACGTACTCAGCCTTACTTGCCCTTTCCTCTAGCATATACTATATAACTTTTCCAGAATTTTTCAGTCATGCATGAGTATTTGGGAAATAATAACAAGATGTCTGTTATTATGCATAACAGTGAAGATTTCTGTATGAAATAGTTTTCTTCAAAGCCTTTTTTTCTTTAGTTTGTTTTTGTTAAAGAAATATATTTGATATTTATTACCTTCAGAATGGATGCATACACTGGCATCTAAGTCTAAGTCAGCTGTTAACTGAGGAATGATAGGAAAGAAACCACTTTGGCTTTTCACTGTAGAACTACCCACTGTCTACATGCTTCCATCCTCTGTGATACAAGGTGAAGAGATGGACCCATAGTCTGTCACACTTAGGTGATTTCTGTGTTCTTCCTTAGGGCATTATTGCCTTCCACAGACTGTATTTCTTGGTCATTTCTTGTCCCTTCACCTCTTCTGATGTCTTTAGATTACCTGATTACATCTGTCATCATACATGAATAATCCTGACTCCTCCATTTCAAGTGACAATGCATTTTGATCAGAAAGCATAGTATGTCACAGATGAGAACAGACAAATGAATAGAACAGAACAGAACAGAACAGAACAGAACAGAACAGAATATAGAATCAAATTGAATCCTTTTGGTTGGAAGAGACCCTTAAGATCATCAAGCCCAGCCGTTAATCTAGCACCGCCAAGATACCAGTAAACCATGTCCCTAAGCATCACATCCACACGTCTTTTAAATATCTCCAGGGATGGCAACTCAATCACTTCCCTGGGCAGCCTGTTCCAATGTTTAATTACCCTTTCAGTGTAAAAGTTTTTCCTAATATCCAATCTAAACCTCCCCTGGTGCAACTTGAGGCCATTTTTTAGTTTATTCAGGCTGCATTTGCAAACGCCAGTAATACTGAAGTAGTACAAAGGAGCTTGAAACATCTTTTGAACTTGGTTTTGCAATACACTGAGTTATTACATAAATCTGTCACTGTATCTTGGACACAGTGGAGAAATGAGCATCTATGAGTGTCTCCGCCTGAGATGAACATCTGGTACCAAATGGCTATCATGTTGTTTCCTGTTCCAAGCACAGTATCCCAAGTTTAAGATGCAAAGTAATGGACCTTACACTATGGCTCTTGTTGAACCTGAACCAATTCTTCTAAATCTCCTTTTATCCTGTCTGCAGCCCTACAATGTAGAAATGAACAGAAACTCTTCTAGAGCAAAAATAGTGTAAGTGTGACAAATTACTGCAAATATACACGTTCCAGTGCCAAAAAAGAGATAAAGGAAATTTGGTTTCCTGTAGTTAGGGTCTTACACTTGTGGTGCTTTGTGAATTCTTTGACAGCTCAAAAGAAAGGAGTTCATTTTGCAGACCCTCTGTCAATAGAGGTATTAGCAAGGTCTTATTTGTACAGAATCGGTAGGAACCTCCAGGGATGTAGGATGTACCAAATTTGGTTGAAATTACTCGGTGCTGTAGTGGGTTCACCCCAGCCAGCGGCTAAGCACTCACACAGCTGCTTGCTCACTCCCTGACCTCAGTGACGTGGGGGAGAAAATAAGAAGAGCATTTCTTTCTTATAAATAAGAAAAAATAAGTGAGAGAACTCATAAGATAAAGACAGTTTAATAAGTGACAGAAAGAGAAAAAACTAAGTTATAAAAGGTAACTGCACCCACAAGTAGACTAATGCCCAGACAGTCTCCGAGCAATGGCCATCTTGGAAGACAACCCTCCCAACCCCTTTCTTCCCCATTTTTTTATTACTGAGCCTCTACCCCTCAGAAAGTTGATATCAAACACTGAATGAAATTTTAAGCTTTTGGAGATGTATCAAAAATATATGGTCAAATGGATTTGACTTTATCATTCCATCTGCTAGTGAATCTTTTAAGTGAAACATTCACAGTTGTCAGAATTCCTAGAAAAATTAATTTCTAATTTAAATGAATGCATATAAGATTGGAACAGAAAACTGCATTTCTGCTTAGGCTGGTTGGTAAAATTTGTAGCAATTTTCTTTTATCCATGTATCTGCAGGTGTATCTATTTAAATTAACATTCCTTGGAAGAAGCTTTGCTTTATCATTATTTTTCATTTTATAAATAGATACAAGCTATTGTGCCAGAGTCCTAGCAGTATCCAATCTGATTGTCATCCATTCCAAAAACATTTTTATTATAGTAAGGTACAAGTCAAAGGACATAATCCACGTATTAAAGGTGTATGCTAGTACAATACTACAAGGTAAATTATTATTGATTCATCTTCTTTAGGGAAACAGTTTTTGACAGTGCTGAGGATAGATATAAGGAGATGCAGCTCTAAATACAAAGGGTAAAGTTGAAAAGATTTACATTTAAATTAAAAAAGTGGCTGCTGGAAATCAATAATAATAATCAAGGGATTTAGCTTTGGAAACATCATGACATTAAAAAAAATATTCAGATTTACAACTCTTGCCCTTTAGGTATATAGGGAAATCAAGGACAAAATTGATTTTTTTTATGTCCCTGTTTCTATTAAATAAGCTCAGATAATACTTGAATTTTAAGTATAGTTATTCTAAAGTATTTCATATATGCAATATATGCCAAAGTGTATGATTACATGTCTTTATCTGTCTCTGAACTTCATTTATGCTGAACAGTCTCACCTGTGTTGTCACTAATGTGATCTATATCTCACATTTTGTTGGTAGAATGACAATGTTATGTTGTGTCCAATTATTATGTTAAAAAAATGCTCCAGTGAATAGTCAGTAGTTAAGCAGGCAAGGAAGCTGAAAATATAGCCATGTAGAATTATGTCAGACTATAATCAAAATCTATCTCAGACTAGCATTTTTCCACCTGATTTCTGTTCTGTATGTGAATTATTATGTGCATGAGTATAACGGCACTCATATCCTATGGATATAGTACAACGCATGGTAGTAAGAGGCTTGCCAGGAGGCTACGCAGCTGTGGGAAAGCAATGAAGGCTAGCACAGTATATGTGGAGACCTTCCTCAAACAGACTGAGGAATCTTTAGGTGTGGAATTATAAAGATATTCATGAACATTTATAGGATGTAAACCTCTTCTAGTAGAAATTCAATAAACTGACAGCTATGTAGCTCACTACCTTTCCATCCTCAATGTTTGACAACAAATTGAATGAAAAAATTCATGCTTTTTTGAGGGGATAAAAGTTCAGATTAGAGATTCATATTTTCATTTGGCTCCTGGATAGTAGACTGTGTGCCAATGTGATTCTTGCATTCTTCTCAGAAACTGTGGAAGTAAGAACATTTCCAGACCTAAAGAGTCTCTCCCTCTCTTTCTGTCTCTCTTCCCCCCTCCCACCCTCTTATCCCTCTCCAAGTCTCTGAAGATGGATAATTTTTCTTTAGACTCGCTCTTCCCTCCCCAGTATATTCTGGAGAAAGGGTAATCACGTAACCCAACATTCAATGTGGGAAAAGAACAAAATTTTTTAGGTCCTGTTTCCAGTGTCTGCTTGGTGATCCTGTGGAATACCTTTGTGACTAGGGTCCTACATTGTGATTAAGGAAGCTTCAGGTATCTTTTCTTCTTCCACGAGTGCCTTGTATTGTTATGGAAAATTAACTTATTTTAATTCTTTACATTTATTTTATCTCAGTTTGCAACCTACATTGGAACTATTTACTTTTCCCAGATCAACATTGTGTAAACTTGTTCATTAATGTTTACAAGGACTTAAGCTATGGGCTTTTTGGAGGCCTTAGAATAATTTATTTAACATATAGTCAGACATACCATAGTAGTTAGGCACCTGTAAGTTTCTGAGCCTGTTAAGATATGAAGTTCAATTTTGAAGATACTTGAAAAAATTACCAGGTCTTCCTAGAATGTCATTTTTGCATAAATGAATTCATGTTTCGGAAAGGCTAAGTGACCTGTCAGGAGAAGATTTCCTGTGGGAAATAGGAGAATGGTATACTTTAGTGGGTTGAGTAGCTGGGGAGAGAATGGAGAATAGGAACAAGAAAAGGGACAACAAGCACCAGAATTAAATTCAGCAATGTTTATGTCATTATCCGAATAGTTTGACCTGAATGTGAGAGTAGAGGCATTGCTAGAGGGGTTCTTTTTTCATCTCTAGATTTATCTCTTTTTATTAACAAAGTGCATTTTCTATACGAGGAATTCTTTTTCTTTTTCTGTGTATGCTTACCGTTGAGCCACAGTTTCAATGTGTATATGCATCATGTGTTATAAAAGAGTGCTCACACTAGGTCTAATCAAACTCTGGTATGGGTACCAGTAGCAAAGCAGATGAAATTTGTAGTTAATTCTTCCCTACTAGTAATTTCTTCCCTACTCTGTAATGTACATTATAGTTGTAGCATAAATCTGCCAACTGAACAAAATATGTGTGTATACTGGAATCTAGTGTCCCTGATAATTATCCTGTAAATCTGATAACAATGATGTCAAGGATGATAACAAGGACGTCATCTCTTTCCCAGTATCTGATTTAATAACTACCATTAACTGCCAAAAAAGGTATAGTTAAATGAAATAATAATGTCTTGTTCTTTTAAAGTAATTTTAACCTTAATTTTCAGAGTTCTTTATTAAAGAAAAAGAAAAAGGAAAAGAAAAAGGTTTCATTAACCTCATGTTAAACTGGGACACAGAGAGGGAGAAAGCGTCTTGTTTGAGGGCATTGACAGTTGAGGTCTGATGACACTTTCAGTATATGAAAAAAAATTACTACCATCTCTCCAACAGTTATCAAAACGGAAAGGGTGCCCATATTTCAGTGACACTATACTAAGCTAAAGGACTTTACCTTAAGCTATTCATTAATGAAGATGCTAGAACTTTTTAGTAATGTGTGGGTATACTACCTACTTTGATGAAAAGAAATAACTTCTAGTGAAAGGAAAAGAAGACAACAGAAGGAAGCATCTGCTTTGTCTGCAGGTTGATAACTAGAATTTTTCCAGAACTGCCTGTCTGTATCCTACATTGACCAGTTACTGAGTTAGGAAAAGGATATGAGTCCCCAGGGTACTATCCAGCATAAAATACTTCCTCAGTTACTGAGATTTAAACACAGTATAATAAAGCATTACAGTAGTTTCCCGTATTAGAAAAATAACTCAGGTAGTCTGGGGCAGAATTTGACCTTCTATTTTTGAAGTTCTTTTTTGTCACAAACCTTCCCCTGTGGGGAAGACAACTCTGTGTCTGAGGTTTTCTCCCATATTTACCCTGAAAGGCACTCTTTCATTTTAAGTTCTGAATATAACAAGTTCTTTACCACCAGGAAGTGGATAAAACTCTAATTCAGTTCTAACTTTTTATAGATACCTGCATTATAATTTTCCTTTAGATTTCCCCTTTGTTGTGTCTTAGTGGCTTGACTATTCTTTAGAATTAACCTTTTTGAGGAATAAAGTCTTTGGATATACTTTTATAATACATCTATTGGATTAGTTCTAATTTTAGCTACACGGTATCAACAAATCATACATCAAAATCACAATAAAGAATTCAGAGCTGGAGCTTCTGAAACATGCTATGAGAGATTTCATCAGAGGCTTGAATGTGATCTTAAATGGCACAGCTTTAATATCATTAAGTTTGTATATGCTTCAGCACATACGGTAGTTCATGCAGATGAGAACAAATATCAATATCCATCTGTCAAGCGAGTGCAGCACATATGGTACCATAGATCCTTAAAATAAGTCAGGTATGGTTTACAAAATATGATTCAAACCACTGCAGTGTGCATAAGTAGGCTAAGGGATTTGCTCACCTTGATTTGCCTTCTAATTAAAGACAGGACTGCGTGAAAACCTTGGAAGTGGATACCTCCTTTTGCAAAAAAAGTGTGAATGCAAATTTTAGCTTCTCAGGAGTGCACTTATCTGTATTAATCCTAGAGATAAATAATTTCAAAGGTTGTGAGAATTTGGCTGCATTAAGTCTATGCATATTTTGCTTTGCATTGTGTCTACAGACAATTAAATGAAAGTAGTAGTTTACAGACAGAGCCATAGCACATCTATGTGAATCTAAGTATGTATATATAAGACAAATATATGCAAATTACTATATTTTCATAGCTGTGTTACTGACTTCTAAAACCTGGCTTTAAGAACTAAAAAAAGCTTCACTCCTTTCATATGAGCAGATGCAAGGGTCCCATATGAGTAGAGAAAACTTGGCAAGTTTCAAGAATTTGTTAACTTCTGTAGTTTCATTTGGAATAACAAGATAGCAGTTGTGTCAAAACTATGCTTGCTATCTAGCTTTTTACCACAAGCTCTTCTCTATGTTGCAGTTATACTTTTTTTAGTGGAAACAGGGAAAATTTGTGAAAAGAAGAAGAAAAAAATTTGAAAGAACCTAGACTACACATTGGGATTTTTTTTTCTAAATTAATATCAGGAAAAAGAAAAAAAAGCCACCCTCCTGTAACTCTGTGGAATAGAGAGATTAAAAGTCTTGTTTTCATTTACAGATTTTGAAATTTGGAAAAGATATGCACAAGATTGACACGCTAAGAAAGAAGAAATGGATTTCTATTGACATCCAATTTCACAGAATATTGATCAATTTAAGTAGTCTATTATACTATAGGAAGAACACATCTTGTAGCTTGGAAAACATAATTTTAAGTAAGAGAAATTGTCAATCACTAATGGTCTGTTTTGGTTTCGGAGCAGTTCATACCTTTGCTTTTGCAAAGAAGTTTCATGCCTGTCCTTTTCTAGCATAACACATCATTCAAACAAAAGAAAAAAAGTGTGTTGTTTCTGTTTTTTGTTTTGTTTTGTGTTGTTTTGTTTTGTTTTGCATTGTTTTTACTCTGTTAACCTCATTGGGAAGTATGTTGGTTTAAATGGAAACCTCCAGCCCACATGAAATTTTTGAGTTGAGTCTAGAGCCAAAACCTTAGCTGTAAATTAAAGCCATGTGAATAAAAGTGAGGAATTACTTTGCAAAAAGTCTTTTTCTTTTCTAAGAGGAAAAAAAAAAAAAAGATAATATATGAAGAAATGTATTCTGAACATAATAAGACTAGTGGATGTTCAATACCTGATTTAGGGTGTTCATAGAAGATTCATCACAAGTTTCCTTTCTGCTTTTGGGTATAATGGGAGATTTAAGAAGTGATGTAGGATGAAGAACAAAGCTGAAGGGCATTATTGTATAAAGGTTTGGAGAATTACACATTCATAATTCCTTCAATACATGCTACACAGAGCTGCTCTGTACAACAGAGAGTGATCTTAAGGACAACTTATGACTAAATGTCTAGTTACGTAAATCCCTGTATAAGCTAAAGATGCATCTTCACTAAAGTGAAGAAGTAGCTCTAGCACTGTACACAAGGTAATTTTGAACTAAGCCAGCTATGACAACACCCGTTTGCTTTCAAGAGTGTAGAGCCCAGAGCCAAGTATGGCAAGAGGGTACAGAAAGGACTTAAAGAAGATATCCTCCAGTACATGGCAAAGTTGGTGGGACCTAATCCTATATAGACATTGGGTAATTTTTCACTCTTTTTCTTTAAATTTTCATCCGTTAGCCAATGAAAGGAGTTCAAATAGAACTATGTAAAAGTGATATAGAATGATAGAAAGTAAAGCCTGGAAAGTTTAATTTTTTTAAATATGTCTTGCACAGAATTTCATCCTTTAAAAATGTTTCCTTTAACCTATTGCTTATATATCAAGCCTTATTTGAAGTCTGTCTCTAAGCTATGTATGTTATAGATCCCTGGATTTAACTAAAAACGCGGTACGTGTATTTTATATTTCCTTTTCAAAGTATGATTTTAAGATAGTGGACTTACACACAAAGAATAAATGTAAGATAATAAGTTAATCCCAGATGCAGTGTCATTGATTTCAGGAGTAATTCTGGACTAGTTATTTGGAAATATATTTTTTAAAGGTTTCATTATCTCATAGCAGTTTTTCTTTTCCCTAGGGAAACCAAAGACTTGCAAAAGGATGAGGAAAAGGAATCAGAAACAATTAAAATCACTTGTGATATTCATTTCTTCTGTACCCAAAGAGAATTTAAAGCCTATTATTTAGCTTTCTACAGAAAAGACAGAAAGAAGATGCAATAAAGTGAATAATACATCAAATGCTGATACAAAAGATTTATGACAAAAATTTTTTCTATCCTTTCTAAAATAATAAAGTTGAGTCATCAGTAGATTGGAGTATTTAGTTGGCAAAGGGTAAAAATATTGCATTTATCAGAATCACTCCACGGAACTCACTGATACTGTGGAAACAAATATGTACGGTTATTCAGAAAAGGTCAGTACATATTCTCCTACGGAAGAAAAAAAAAAAGGCACAACAAAACAAAACAAACAACGTTTCAAGGCCAGAACTAATTCAGTATCTATTGTTATGTCAAGTTGTTTTGTCCCTCTGTGGCTTGCAAAGACATTCCTCAGGATTCAAATGTATCAAAGTCTTCCACCATCCAAGATTAGGCAGTGGGAGTTTTTGCTCTGTGTTTAATGGAACTATGTAGGTTTTCTTCTTGTCTTAGATGTTTTTGAAAACTTGATTTAAAAGTTTCTGCTTTCTTAAGCCAAATCTAAGCCAAATGTGGCTACAGCTACTTGAGAAAAAATGGAGAAATATTTGAAAAAATGTTATTAAAGATTGACCTCTTCTGCATGTGAAGAGAAGACCCTTGAGTGTCTTTCATACAATTGGGAGCTGCAGTCATGTGGTGTTATTAAAAATTATGTGTTAGGGCATAAATTGATCACTAGCTAGAACCAGGAAAAAATGTCTTTGTTAAATTGGGGGAGGTGGGGGAAGAATGGAATATGGGACATATGTACTGTGCAGTTTTTTTCACTTGGTATACTTTCGATTTGTTGTTTGAAACCAGTCCCAGTTCCAAGCCCACCTTTGGCAAGGTATTAGTAGGTTAGAGTTCATAAATGTCAAGTGGTCTCTTCACCTCAGCTTGCAGCAGGACAAGTGTATGCTCAGGGACAGCTGTCTGTTCATTCTGGTGATAAAAAAGGTTTCTGCAGTAGCTGAAGGGTTTATAAGTTCCTTATTCTCTCCTTTTTTTCCTTTTTTTTTTTCTTGCACTACCATTTTACCTGTAATTCCTTAATGAGTACACCTTCTGCAAAATCTGTGTTTTAACAATCATTTTTTTCTACAATCTCAGACTGACTTTGCTGCAGTGTGCTAGAACGCAGAAGAGTGAACTGTCAGCAGCAACTGATTTATAAGAGTGATTTACCTTCTGGAGAGTGTAATTATGTTCATAGTTAAGAATTAATCAGGTGAGAGAATTATAGAATAATCACACCCTTGACTTTGGAAGGACAAACTAAATGGAGATTGTTCCACCAAGTCATCTCAGCAGATGGAGATCTCTCTACTCTTTGACAGTTGGAAGACCAGGTTTCCAGGATAGTTGTCTTTATTTTTAAAAAGAGAAAATGAGCAGTCTTGCAGTGGTTACCTTTCAGGTCACATAGGTGAAAATACACCAAAAGTGTGGACTTAAAATAAAATACATTAGAATCATGAAATTGAAATAGACAAAATTCTAGCTAAGATTTTTTAATTTGTCATTATGACACTGTGTAGTGTTCTGTGAACTTAAGAAAGGTTTCTCTCTGACTCTGCTGACTAAAAGACTTCTCTTTTTCTTCTTAATAATGAGTGTGGTGTCTTTTACATTTCAACCTTCTTAGTATGCATCCTTTAAACAGTTATATTTATATGGCAGTTGAATCCTATTTCATGGCAGTTGGATCTTCACTTGAAGATCCCATACTGTCTGAACACCTAAAGGCTAAAAGATGAGACTTTCCAGACTGTTTCTTAGGGACCCTACAGGATTTTTTTTCTCAAGAATATTTTGCCTTACATTTTGTCTGACCTCACTGCTACCCTTCATAGGTAAAATCTTATCCTAAGCACCGCCAATAAGATACATCATGTGCAATCGTATATAACATGTAGAGGATATTGACTTTGTGAGGTACTTTCTGCACAGTGAAAAGGCTCCTTTAGTTCCAGTGGACCTTGATTAAAGTTTGTGAGGTTCATCACTCCAATGACGTGGAGGTGTCCATTTCACTTATTACCTGTGAGGCTGCAATATTTCAGGAAATGTGCTGTCAAACAAGTGTTAGTTACAACCATTACAAAGATGTTCCAGGTTCTCCACATTATACTTATATCTGATTCATCAAGGCACAATCTCCTTTCCTGGCCTAATGGGACATATGGTCTTGAGAAAACAAACCGTGCATAAAAATGATCATGAGCAGATTCTACTGGAATTTCCACAACTTCAAGCAGCCACAGTTCCTTGTGTAGTGACAATGGGTAGTCCCTAGCAGCTAGAGTCACAATTTACCTTTTACTTCAAAAATAATATGAGATAGCGAGTTCTGTAGAAGAACACAATATCTTCTGGTTTTTTGCAGACCCAATGAGCTATCAAATGGGTCTGAGTCTGGAGCAGCCATTTGAAACGCTGCAATATCAATTGTAGACACATTTCATCTTTCCCAAAGGAAATTGTTTTATGACGAAAAAGCTGTGACCCCTCTTGCATTCAGGCAGGAGAGAGAAAAGATCCAGAAATTCAACACATTGTTTTAATGTGAGCAGAATTTCTGATAGGAAAGGTGAAAACTCACTTTCTGAATCAAACATGCTGTAGTGTGTGGGCTGAGCTTCATTTGGCTTCCTTGCCTCATTATGCCTCCTTATCCCTACAGCAGGTTTTTTTTAATAGTGTTTGAAAAGTCACCTTTGGGACTAGACAAATTATCCTTTGTTATATCATGTTCTCAAGGAGACTATGCTACAGCATTAATTTTAGTAAGAGAAAAAGACCATAATGTCCACATTGGCAAATAAATGGTCCAGTATTTATTTACATATCTCCCAAGTGTTTCTCAAAGGAGCCATTCAAGATGAAATTCTACGTGTCCCAAAGGAGACTAAGGTGTTTTGGGCCCCATTTGCACAATGAGGGAGCTGAGTATTAAGACAGTAGCCTGCATACAATTATTCATAATTATAACTATAATTACAGCCCTTTATTTCCCTGTATCTCTGAGTTGCCACCTGAAATAATCTGTATCACTCATATTTAGCATAAATGTAGTAATTTTAAAAGTGTAGATAATAGCATTTTTTTTTCTGAAAAAACAAAACTGTATAGAAACCAATGGTCATACAGACTTTTCCTTTTCCACACCTTTACAAGTTTCTCTAGAATACTGTGATTTGGGAGCTACTATATAAGCTATATTCAAAGCAGAAAATGTAAATATTAAGTCCAAGAACACAAGACTTCGAAGTTTTGGGGCCTACAGAAGTGTCCAGAAAAGCATACGACTAAGTCATTAATAAGTTATAGAATAACAATAATTTCAGCCATACAGAAACAAAATTTTATGCTGTTCAACATGTCCATCTAGTTTCGGGTTCCTTCCTAAAATTAAAGTGTGTACTGTGTTCATATTTCTGAGGACTCTTGCTGACAACTCTTACACCATACTTTGATAATGCATTGCTGAAACTTACCCACACGAGGTACTAAGGATTCAAATAGAGATAGGATGATTAGGGGCCTCGAACACCTCTCTTATGAGGAAAGGCTGAGGGATTTGGGTCTCCTCAGTCTGGAAAAAAGACGGCTGAGGGGGGATCTTATCAACACTTATAAATATTTAAAGGGTGGGTGTCAGGAGGATGGGGCCAGGCTCTTTTCAGTGGTGCCCAATGACAGGACAAGAGGTAACGGGCACAAACTTGAGCATACGAAGTTCCACCTCAACATGAGGAGAAACTTCTTTACTTTGAGGGTGGCAGAGCACTGGAACAGGCTGCCCAGAGAGGTGGTGGAGTCTCCGTCTCTGGAGACATTCAAAACCCACCTGGACGCATTCCTGTGCAGCCTGCTCTAGGTGACCCTGCTCTGGCAGAGGGGTTGGACTAGATGATCTCCAGAGGTCCCTTCCAACCCTATGATTCTATGATTCTATGATTCTATATAGTTCAAACATTATCCAGCATTAGTCCATAAATTACAAAGCAAGTTTTCCTTTTCATGTATGTTATGCAGTACATGTCCATGGGTAGGTCCTCCAGATAGACCTGATCTTAAGTCTATTTCTTCCTAGTTCTAAGCACAGGTATCTATCCTCCTGCAACAGCAATGACTTGTGGCTTCCCGTATAGCTTGTCCTGTTTCTCCACCAACAGTGAAGAGCTGTCACTGATGTGTAGAATCCCCTAAACAAACTCTGTTTTGGGGATAAAGGCAAAGTCTTTTGCACTGCTATGTGGGCAACAATCACTTTTTTAGAGAACAATACTATCATAAAATATGGGCTTTAAAGAGCACCCCACTTTTCATGACTGATGAGTATTGCTTATCTGAGTCCACTTAAGGTCTCAGTCAATGTACTTGTGGAAAAAGATCCACTAGAACTCAATAGAGATGGAATTAATGACTAACAGTTCAGCTTTACCTTTTATTTTTATGTTAAATTCTATAGGATCATTAGAAATAAGAATGTATACTTTTTGTATTAAATTTAAAGGATTTTTTACATAACATTAAAGCTTGTAATGATACCGAAATCTTAGGGCAAGGCATTTCTAGCTTTTGAATATTTGTCTGCAATTCTTCTCTCTAGATATCTCATTCTAATTGTAATAATTAATACTTAGTACATGTTCACTGCTTTATATTATATATACAGAATGCCGCACAAAGAGCAGTTAATGAACGTTCACAACTCCTTATTTACATAGTTAAGTTCAAATTTTAAAAATCAAGAAATCATTTGCATTTGGGAGATACTGTAATGATTTCAGTGTAGAATATATTACCACAGGGAATTTTACTAGAAGTAACAGGAATTTGAAAAGTTCCTTCCTGGTTCTGAAGAGTTTCACTGTGTGAGGAAAAGGAAGGGAAGATGTGAAAGTAGTGTAGTAGCAGTAGCTGACCCTAATAACATGGGAACACACAGGATTTTCCACATCTGGAAAACTCTATGGGAAACATTTTTTTCTATCAGACTCCTCTTTTCTTGCTATGTATAACCATATCAGAAAATCAGAACATAAAGCTAATAATATTTGCGTGGTTCTCACAGCAATAACAATACTCTCTCATTGTGAAGAAGCATAGAGAAAGGAGAGAGAAGATGAGACATGTAAGTGGTCAGAGAATGGCAGCTCTGCAAAACTTCAGCAGCTGCATAGAAACCAAGCCACTTTAAGCTGTTACAGTATTTCATTTGTCCCCCCTACAGGGAAAGCCCACTGGATGTTCCTGTTTCTTTTTATGTAGGAAAGAGACCCACGTAGTGTTATCCCTATGGTTTTTAATTTCCTATTTCAGATGGCTTTATTAGTCTCTCAGCTGGTCACCTACAGATGCTAACTGTACTCCCTAAAACAGCTCTGCTAGACTCTGGAAACTCACTTTATATTCTGCTATTTTCACAAAAAAAAAAGGGGGGGGCGGGGGCAGGGAACACAGGGAAAGGAAAAGAAAAAAGAATGGTTGTGTGTCTCCGGCTTTAGTAAATACCTGAAGAAACAAGTGAGATATTTTCTTTTTTTTTTTCCTTTCCTAGAATAAAAAGGTACAAAGTATCTCATTCCTAAGGAGAAATTCTACCAGAAGATCAGCATAAAAAGATAGTTCTGTAGAGAACTATCCAGCTGATTATCTGCTGAACAAGAAGCTCTAGTTTTTATATTTTTCTCTGTTGTGTTCACACTGGGACACCATTAATTTTGAGGAAAATCAGACTTGCAGTCTTGTCTAGTACTTGTCCTTGCTACTTAAGGATTGCTGTGTCATTATCTCTTTTTTGTTTGTTTTCCAAGGTAGTCGTATGGTCCTAAGAAGACTTGTGTCAAAATGATGATGTTTAACAGATTATGCAGACTGCTTATCTAAGCCAAGAATCAGTGTATACTTGTGTCTATTTAAATTGGCTTGTCAGTCTGTAAGTGGACAGAATGAAATGTGAAAAACTAACAAATTGACATGACAGTGGAGCGTTAAGTGCTCATTGCTGTGCATGGCTTATGTGAGTTTTTCTTCAAGTCTTGAATTCTGAAATGATTATCAGCCATGTTTTTTTCTGTCATTAAGGAAATACACCACCCAACTTCTAGCCTTTGGCAAAAATAATCTTTAATAAGAAATTAATGTGTGCATCAGAATTTGGCAACTTTATGTGGCTAAAAATCACAATAAAGATCTATTATATAAAGCAGCAGAGAACTGCAATTACCCTGCTGCGGTAATTTCCACTAAAGTCAGGGTAAAGTTTTTTTTGCAAAGGAAATCTCTTTTTCTTTTGCTTATGCAAAATGTATAGAAAAAGATACTTTACATCCATTTCATAATGTTATGACCCTTCTGATGAAAGACTTTGTGAACATCATAATGAATTCCAGAGGATAGAAGTATTGGCTATCATTCCAATAGTATATATTATTCATAACAGTATGAAGCAAGTTGGGATAGATTGTATTTTGTTGGACATACATTGCTAAGTCCCACAGACTTTTCTGTACACATAATAAAGTTTCAGTGGTATAATTTTTAATGTAGAGGATGGTCATAAAAAATAAAAGACATACTACTGGTTCAGTCTTTTATCTTTAAGCAGCTTTGTACCACTACCAGAAACTAAGATGCATAACAGATGATCTCATCCATCTATTTATTTTCAATCTGTTCCATGGACCATACTATTGTTACCATAATATCCAGTGCTATCATATTTCTTGCTAGTCTAGATGTAAGTTACTGCTAGATACACAGCAAAACACACAAAGTAGACTTATGGAACACAGTAGATTTTCTGCTTCACATTATTACGACAGGGCTCCATGTAAATAAAGCTTAAGCTTTATTTAATGTATTAGTCCAAAAATTAACAAAAGTTAAAGGAATTTGAACTTGAACTCAACAACTTCCAGTTCTTAGGAGAGAGCTTAAATCCCCCCCAACCAATTAATGTCGTTCTATTCAGGATGGGGTGGGGAGAAGAGATAGCAGAGAAGGAGAAGGAGAAGGAGGAGGCAGGGAGGGGAGGGAAGGGCAGGGAAGGGCAGGGCAGGGCAGGGAAGGGAAGGGAAGGGAAGGGAAGGGAAGGGAAGGGAAGGGAAGGGAAGGGAAGGGAAGGGAAGGGAAGGGAAGGGAAGGGAAGGGAAGGGAAGGGAAGGGAAGGGAAGGGAAGGGAAGAAGAGAAAAAGCTCTTTACTTAAAGAGGTAAGGACCATTTTTATTTTTTCACAGAAATGTCTCATTTGAAGTAGTGGTTTTATCAGCCACACTGCAGTCTTTCACATATGTCCAATAGAGGAGGCATTAAGGCTAATATGAGGGAGGCTTCTTTTGCTCAGAAAGCCACCACTTTATCTCTGACTACCATGGCAAGTTAGACAACGGAAATGTGGTAGAAAGCCAAATAAAACCTCTTCTGTTAGGAAGCCTCAGCCTTGCTTTCAGTGAAAAGCTGACCTCCGTTTTTTTCATGTCTCTTTTGTTATATTTCCAAGTGGGATGGAAGAAATGTGGAACATCGTTTATGACAAGACTTTAACAAGCACTCTCCACAGTACATATGAAGAGTGAATTGCAGTTGCTCAGAATGATTGTGAATAAAATCATGACTCACTTTAAGGTCACAGGAAATTTCAATGAAAAGAAGAACCAGGGTATATTAACTTCAGTTATTTACAAACTGCATGTTGAGCAAAGATAAGGACAAGAGTTGAACAGTAACTGAGAGAGTAACAAAGACTGGTATTTGCTTTAGCCCGAACGCATTTCTCTTTTCCCTGACATATGCAGGTAGCCTTAGAATATGAACTTTGTTTTCGTTAATCCAGCTGACACCATCACAAAGCAATAGTTATTGTTTATTTTGTTGGTTTTGTTGGAATTTTGAATAAGACACTGCATACAAATATTTTGTCATACATAAAAATATGTCAATATAAGAACAGAACAGATGACTAAACTGATAGTTGTTATGAGGTCTGACTAACCACTTACAAGTATTAAGAACATAGGTGTGTCTATGCCTGTTTTCTGTGTTGTTTAGCAATGTATGAAGTCTACGTCAATTGTGTCTGACATACCACAATGCCTTCTGCTTCTCCTGAAATCCTAAACCACAAGTAGAATTGCCATAGGCCTCACAATGATCATATACCTGTAACTCGTTTCTAAAAGTATCTATTGTTGTCCATACTCACTCCTGGAATATCTAAATCCTGAATACCTGTAAAAGGCTAAATGTTTTATACATGATATATTGGTACTGAAATAGAGACGCTCATACAACAAGAACCAAAATATTTCTTTACTTCATAATCATGTAGTAGTGAGCATATTTACTGGGTTTTGATAATGAATTTGGGGTTCTGGTTAGGTGGTACATTCCAAAAGGAGGAAACCATAAGTGCTTGACAGATATTTAAATGCAATTACAGTTAGACGTATAGGTCTTTACTCTTTTTTGAAAAGTCAGGTCATAATTGTGAAATTAAATATATTTTCAAATGGCCAGTCCAAAGTCTAGAGTATCATGAAATGTTCCCATACTTTTAAATCATTCTTACTATATAGTTTCATCTCCATAATGATTCATCAATCAAAACATTTAATTACCAGTGTATTGGCATGTTTTGTGATCCTATTGCAGAAGATGTTGTTATGCTATTTTATGAATCTGTTTCCTCATTTAAGGTAAGAATCAGCATAAAAATATTTTCATGTGTTCCATTCCCACTAAAATCCCAGGAGGCAAATCAATATTAAGGACTTCCCTGACCTTGAACATCCGCAGTGCAGATTCTTAAGAAACTGTATAAATCGCGCCTCTGTAAATTCAGTTCTTTGTTGCCAAATTCTAAATTTTAACTTAGAATCATAGAATCATAGAATGGTTTTGATTGGAAGGGACATTAAAGATCATCTAGTTCCTTCCTCCCTGCCAAGGGCAGGGATACCTTCCTGCTAGCTAGTGGGGCTCATTGACAGAGCTTTAAACTAGGCTTGAAGGAGGAGGAGGAGAATATCAGTGTTGCTTATGACAGGTGGTGGGATGACACACCAAGGTTAGAGGTACAGGTTGCTAGTAAGGGCCGCAGACTCTTGCTCTGAGATGTGCTGGCTGCAATACAGCACACTTAAAGTCTTACAGAGATGAGCCAGGGGCTTCTGAGGTAATAGGAGCCAAGAGGGAAACACCAGAGAAATAGCCCAAAGGAATTAAGGGGTGTTCCTCCAAGAAGGTGACATGGCCAACAGCCGAGCTGAAGTGCCTCTACACCAATGCACATATCATGGGCCACAAACAGGCGGAATTAGAAGCCACTGTGCTGCTAGGAAGCTATGACCTAGTTACCATTACTGAAACTTAGTAGGATGAATCCCATGACTGGAATGTGGCTATCAATGGCTACAGTCCCTTCAGAAGGGATTGGCGAGGAATAAGGGGTGGAGGCATTGCCCTCTACATCAAGAAATGGATAGAGTGTGAAGAGCTGCTGAAGAACAGTCATGAGCAGGTTGAAAGCTTATGAGTAAGAATAAGAGACAAAGGGAACCCTGTGGTTGGTGTCTACTACAGGCTGCCCAATCAAGGGGAGCCTATTGACAAAGCCTTCTTACTCCAGCTACAGGAGGCATCGCGCTCACAGGCTCTTGTCCAGCTGGAGGACTTCAACCACCCCGACATCTGCTGGAAAAGCAACACAGTGAGCTGTAGGCAATCCACGAGACTCCTAGAATGCATGGAGGATAACTTCTTAAGTCCCACCAGAGGGGATGCGATATTGGACCTGTTGGTCATCAACGTAAATGAGCTAATTGTTGATGTCAAGACTAGAGGCAGCCTGGGCTGTAGTGATCATGCGCTGGTGGAGTTCACAGTCCTGAGGGATATAGGTCAGGGGAAGAGTAAAATTCGGACCCTGAATTTTAGGAAAGCAAAATTCCAGCTGTTCAAGGAGTTAGTCAATAGGACCCCCTGGGAAACTGCCCACAGGGACGTGGGAGCAGAACAGAGCTGGCAGATCATAGAATCTTCATGGTTGGAAGGGACCTTTGAGATCATTGAGTCTAACCATAAACACACCAAAAAAAACCCTACAGATCTTCAACGATGCTTTCCATAGAGCACAAGAACTCTCGATCCCCAGGTGTAGGAAATCAGGAATGGAAGGCAAGAGACCAGCATGGCAAAGTCAGGACCTGCAGGTCAAACTGAAGGGCAAGAAGGAAATGCACAGGCAGTGAAAGCAGGGATGGGTATCCTGAGAAGAGTATAGGGACGTTGCCTGGTTTTGTAGGGGTTGTGTCAGGAAGGCCAAGGTGCAGCTGGAGCTGAACTTGGCAAGGGATCAAAGAATAAAAAGAAGGGCTTCTACAGGTATGCCAGACAGAAAAGGAAGGTCAAAGAAAGTGTGTACTCCCTGAGGAGCAAGACTGGCAAACTGATAACAAGGATGAGGAAAAGGCTGAGGTACTCAAACAACTTTTTCCCTTATTCTTCACTGGCAACCTCTCTCCCCACACTTCTTGAGTGGATGTACCTCAAGGCAGGGACCGGGGCAGAAAAGTCCCTCCAACTGTACAAGAAGATCAGGTTTGTGACATACAGAAATCTACTGGACTTGACAAGATATGTCCCAGAGTCCTGAGGGAATTGGTTGATGTAGTTGCCAAGCCACTCTTCATGATAATTGAGAAGTTACAGAAGTCAGGTGAAGTCCCTGGTGACTGGAGAAAGGGAAACATTACACTCACTTTTAAAAAGGGTAGAACAGAGGACCCGGGGAACTACCAGCCTGTCAGTCTCTATGTAATAACAATTGAAGGTGCCTGTGCTAATCTCAGTAATTTAAAGTAACGTTCAAGGAATGCCTGTAAGTGTCTGTTTGTCCATTTTATGGATCAAGAGAACAAACTATGAAACTTCTCACTACAGGAAAAAAAATGTGCCTTTTTGGTCCAGAAAGTAAAGCAAGCATGGCACAGCACTTTTACGAGCTACATGGAGAATAATGTGAATACTTAGGAGTATGCAAACTCCAAAATTTTCAGGTGGTATTAAAAATACTATGCTTTTTCTGTCATAAATGATATTCAAAATTCTATTTAGAGTAATTTTTAAATCTAAGAACAAAGATAGTTTGGAACATTTTCAAAGCACACACAAAACTGATTTTTTTAACTGAAAAGATACTTTTGGTCTGGGTGAAATTTTTTTTAAAGAAAAAAAGGAAGGGTAAAAGGAAAGGACAGGAGGTAGGTGGAGAGCCCTAGAGGTTTAGTTTCATTAGTTTTGCTGCTGCAGAAGACATGGGCTGCCAGGACCCATGCATCCCAATGAGGTTTGCCTAGGTGGTGATCAGTATCACTTTCCCTTTTTCATTAAGCAAATGAATAAGCAGAATCTTGAACCTGGGAGGCTGCAGAAGCTGTCACCCAGAAGTTACCTACGTTACCAATGAACAGAACCATTTCTAAAAACTGGACTTCATTCGACAAAATGGGTGAGTTTTCAATACGAAAAGAAAGTAACTGTAGAACCAGTTGTCTGGTGATATTTCATGTCTGATTACTACAGTTGTTCAGTAAGTTTCCTCTTTATTTTTTGCTTGATCAGTTCTTGGTATTTAACCTTTCTTACTCTGTGTTACTACACTGTCACTGTTAGGTGACATCAAAAGTCACACTAAAATTATGGTAATATTAGGTGATGTAGTAACAGAGCACTTGAAAGTCTAGGTTATTTGTTGTTGCTAAGGAAATCTACTTGCTCTTGGAAGATAACTATCGACTGTGTGTTAAAAACAATTTTTTCCAGAAAACAGCTTGAGGAAGAGGAAAACTTGAAAAAACTTCTTTACAGAAAATGTAGAGAATTTCCAAAAGATAAAAAACGAGTCTTTAAAATGAGATCTAAGTATTTTAAAAATCATCATGTTTTTGAAGACACATAGCAAAGTTGATGGACTGACTTAGAGCAATTAGCAGTGTTCACTGATAATTCATAGCACTAACCTTATGCATTGTTCGTTGGCTGGCTTTTGATGGAAAATGGTGAAAAGTGTATGATTTTAGAGACTTGATAGATTCTGCCTCCAATAGAGGCTAGTTATTCCAAGGACACGGCAAATTATATAGGTTTATTAAATTTTGTTCAACTACTGTGTATTTAAACTGTAGTTTATATTAACTTTAACTTTTTTCTTAATGGGAAATCAGTTTCCCGGTAAAAAAAAAAAATATTTGGCCAAATACAGGTAACACAATGAGCCACTGATTTTAAATCACTGACTTTTAAATCACTGATTTATGCTGAGACATAAACATACTAGAGCAGTACAATTACTTCCTTTCTTCCCCAAATGGAAATAGCACATTTCTTTAATCCTTATGTATGGAATATTATGTTCTCTTTCTTGTCATTTCAAAGAAATCCCTTTCATCTCCCACGTGCAGATTAGGCAAAGGAAAGGGTGAATTCACTGAACAGGCATCAGAATCTTATTATTAAAATGAGAGCATTAACAAGATCTGAACAGAAAAACTCGTAAACAAAATGTAAGTACATCAAGCTGCTTGCATTTCATATGATGAAATGCTATCAGGAAAGCTTAGAAAATTCATAAAATAATGTAATAAGCATTCCTCATAGTGAATAGCAAGAAATTTAAGGACATTGTATTTCTTGTTTCATTCTTCCTGATGGGACAGAAAATAATTTTCATGGGCTGCTATGTAATTTTAGCATGTTTTTCTATAATCCAAAAATAGAGCAAAAAAAATTAGGAAGCACGTATGGTCTGAGAGTTGCAATGTAGGACAATGTATTTACATAGATGTCTCCCTCAGGGAACATTGTTCATTCTGACATCTGTATTGTGAGTGTTGTTTTCACACATCATCAGAAGGGATATGTGAGAGATCAGGGCCAAGAGAACCTTATCAATATCCCTGTGTTCAGGCAACCTCTAACAAGAAAATGAACAAGGAAATTACATGATACTCTTACTATATGTTTGCAAGAGCAAACACCAAAAAATCTGGAAGCCAGTATTTCCATTCTTACTGATGTTAAACTGGGTATTACTTTCAGTGTAAGAAATACTGAAAGACTGGTCCCTTTAACTCACGATATTGTGATTTTGTGATATCTTAGGTCAAATTCAGTAATTGTGTATGTCATGAGTAGTTTCCATTTTCTTCAAAGAGTCCGTTACCTTTCAGACTGAGTAATAGTATCAGAAGACCTATGATTTCAAAGGCGCCAGTGAACAGCCTTTTACTACATAAATATTATTGAAATGTTATAATTTAATTAAATTAATTACAAAAATGCAGAAGTTAAGTTAAAAAACTGTTCACGCAAGGTACTGACAAATGCAAATGGGTAGATGAGCCTTGCTCCCCAAAGGAATGGACGGAACACATAAACACCTTAAGCAATGTAATGTGAAAAACATATATTTAACTTTTCTTCTGGACAAAGCATATTACCTGGTAAGGCAGAAAAACACCAAAATGATCAATCAATTCAGTGTACTTCATGAAAATATGCCAAATATATGATACAAAAGCTGGAGTTGTGATATAGCCCTTATGAAGGAAGTACATTTCTACTTAGAACTTAATCTAAGGTTAAGTAAAACTAAGACATCAAATAGAAAGGAAACTAAAGAAGAAGATGTGAAGTTTAGATATGTGGCCCTAAGACTTAATTTACTTTAGGCTCCCCAGAACAGGAGTTATAAAATCAATTTGAAATGTCTTTGCCTGAGTACCACAATAGGACTGAACCATTATTTTGATGCACTCCTGTCTTGGTAGAAATAAATAGAAATGAATTTAACCTTTAGTGTATATAATTTTGTGGTCCTACTTATACATACCTTAAACGTAATTCATTTTCACTGCTGCTGTTCTATTTCAGATTATTTATGGAAGCATACTGCAGGGGGGGGGAAAATACAAAAAAAAAAAAAAAAGAAAAAAATCAAACAAAAAAGAGAAATTATTACCAGGCTGGAGCACAGTAATAGAGTAAGAAGGTTGTCACAGAGTTAATTTAATGTCTTATTTATGAATTATAGCTGTTTTCTTAACTTGCTTGCAAGGTACGTGAAGAAATGCAAGTCAGAAAGCTGTTATAATACACATAAATATTTATTCAAATGCATTAATTTTTCTGTCTGATAACTACCAGTAAAACAGCCTTGAAAAGGTTTGTAGTTTGAAAATTTGCTGGATTTTAGTAGTATTTTTTCTCCTTACCTCTTCAGTCTTACCAAAATAATTCATTTTGGAAACTGGCTCATGAATGTTCATCAAAAAATATGCACATGGAACAACTTTATGAAGTTGCTGGAATATGCCTATATTTCTTGACTCTCGTGTCTAAGGGCAACAGTTTTCATGCAAAACAAATAAACGGAAAGGTTTCAGGCTGTTCCCACTGGATTTTATCCTGCTTTACTTGGAAATAAATTAGGAGTGCCTGCTTTGAGATTTACAAAAATCCACAAAAATATGATACACAAGGAAAAACTTCCACTCATTTTGTTCTAAAATGTCTTGTAAGTAGATTTAGCTATAGAAACTCAGAACTCTTCATAGAGAAAGATTTTTCATAGACCGTCCAGAGCACATAGGCATCCTTAAGATGTCAACATGACAAGTTCATTGTGTTACCCATCCAAAATTAGTTACTTTCACCGTGGTATTTCCAGTGATAAATCTCTGTTCTTACATATCATCAGCTCCCGGGAAAAATAACCCACTGAGATAGAAATAGAGTACTCGATTATTTTTTTTTAATTAATTAGATCATCTATAGTCTATTTTTACTCATACTTAGAAATCACCTTTTGGTATCACATTTTTGGTTTTTTTGTGGGTTTGTTTTGGTTTTGGGTTTTTTTTCCCCTAGAATAAAGATTGCAAAGATTCAGTTAAAAAGATTTTGATAAGGACTTTAGGGATGATTTAAATGATCACTATCAGAGTAAAAACCACAAGTAGTTACTGGAGGTTAAAGTAGTTTGTGACCTGAACCCCAAAGAAAAAAATGTAGTAAGACAAGACTTTGGAAATATGAACACAAACTTAAAAAACCCAATAAGCCCATACTGCAAAAGGGATTTAGGACAAAGGGTGGAATTAGACACGGGAATGCAACTTCAAACAAGTTGCTACCTAGCTCTCAAGAGTATCCGAAAGGCTTAAATAGATAGCTCATGGGCTAGTTCTTATCTCCTCCTCACCTGTAGCAGGCATTGCAAGTCCTTGGTTTCCAAAATGATTGATTTTGGCCCCATTGGCTGAGAAGCCAGGTGAACTTAACCACTACTGATGATAAAGATCAACATCACTTATTCACAAAATCTTTTTAATAACTTTTGTAAGTAGAATTATTAAATTCATTGTTTTCATCAGGCAAAAATATGTGACATATTTATGTGTCTCCCTGCATGCATTTGGGTTTGTCATTTATTTAAAACAAATACTGTGTTTCTATCCGTAAGTGCCGATAGGTAACTCATTCCACATAAAGCATATTACATGGAATACAACAACATGACAGTATCTACTTTGGTCTGTAGAAAGCCTTATAAAATGGTACATTCACAAAAGGGTGAATTATTGTTATATCCTGTTTATTCCAAGAGACTAGACCGGTTAATGACATTTCATTATCGGTATTAGTTAATTGTGTTAACTCTGCTACAGAACTGTTTATTGATAAGGGTTTCACCAGTGGTGCTATAAATTCTAATATAGGATGGAAAAGGGCAGTTTCCAAAAGAAGAAGAGGCAAAGTTCCAAAAGGAGAGAGAAAAAGAGAGACTGAGAGAATAAGAAGCAGAAATGGTAAGCTAACAACAAGCACATTCACTTATTAATGATGCTGAGTGTAACCATAGGGTACTGAAGAAATAATAATGACTAAATATTTAGTTGCTACAGTTACTATCCTTGATCTTTCTGTGAACCTCCCAAAGTGACAGTGGTGAGCACTGCTGTGGATCAAGGCCAATTTTGCACTTTTGCCCATGGACCATAATTAAACTAGATTAATAAATAAGAAAATGCCTGCAGAAAGAGATCAGTCTTGCAACATTTCCCAAAGGTCTTTAGATTTTTTTTAAGACTAAACTGTAGTTTAAATCTGTCCACTTACTGTAGATTCTTCCCTTTACAGCATATTTTTTCACTGAAAAGAAGCCAGCTGAGCATGCATTCCAGTGAGATACAGAGACACTATTACTCATACTCATAGTTTGGCTTATAATAGCCTTGATTATATGGGCATCATTGTTTTCTGTGACATAAAAGGATCTCGTCGCTGTGCTTGCAT
This sequence comes from Larus michahellis, assembly GCF_964199755.1. NCBI lineage: Eukaryota > Metazoa > Chordata > Aves > Charadriiformes > Laridae > Larus > Larus michahellis. Next base: position 59,167,682 of record NC_133899.1, on the reverse strand, counting down.
AATGCAAACTGTTTCCTTTTAGGAACCCATGGAAACAAAACTGTAGATGGAAAGGATTATTATGAATTTTAGACCTGCCACAATAGGTTCTTTCTGTATTTTTTCTGAGAAGATTTTTTTCTTGTGGTTTCTACCTACCATTGGTTATATAATTCCAGCTGGACTTCATTTTCTCTGCGCGAATTACCATGAAAGACCACCATATACTTTTAACGAGAGGGTGTTCTTTCAACCCAGGTAGACTTGTACCTCATATTTGACACTGAATTCATGGGATGAAATGAAGAAACAAAATAAATTTTTCACATCTTTCATCAATACTACATGTTCAAAAGAGAAAAAAGAACAGACAGACAGAAATAGCAAATTACAGCCCAAGAGTAACACCGAGTACATAGACAATGTTTCTTGACTTTTTGCGATGACATCAGCTTTTATCACTTCTTGCCAATTCTGTCTCTATTTGATTGGAAGCAGACAATGCATTCTGATTCTTACTAAGCCCTGATCTCGTCATGTAAAGTTTTGATTTCTGGTTCTTTTTTACATCCTTGTTAAACGTCTGTGTTTGTACACATGCATGTTTTGTTTTTGAATGAGCATATCTGAAACCTCTCTAACTGCGTAATGTCTTTGTTTTCTGATTTGTTCTTTTATAAAGGAAATATCATGAGAATATACATATGTGTATATACATATATATATAAACACACATATATATAATTTGGGTGCTTCATAAATGAACACTACAGAGGACCATATCTTGAACTTTCATGAATCTCAATAGATCCATGGGCATTTATGAGCTAATAAGCATCTCCTAGGAACTGGCTATTAGGTATGTTGATTCTTCCCAAAGGAAATAATTAAGAAGACAAGGTCATTTTATATATCACAACTTCAGGTTTCCCTACAACGTGTTTATTATGAAGGCCTGTGGAAGGAGGGTTTTCTTTCATCCCTGTGTTCCCCTGGTTTTGAGGTTAATCTAAATTATACAAGTAACTAGCAGTTTCTCCAGTGAAGTAGGCCCAAACAGAGATGAATAGTGAATGAGGCATTCTCATAAAATTCTTTTACTGACTGCTTCCACCACTACGAACAATTTTATAGAGAGAATTCTCAACTAGTTTGTTTTCTGACTATTTTGCCCTGACAAATCAGTGGAAGGAACAATAGCCTGAAGGAGAGTAAGGCCTACCAATTACTGACTTACTTTACTTACTGTGAATGGACAGCTGTCTGGGAGATGTAATTTAATACAAGCACATAATATATTCTGGGCTAGATAAGATATCTGGGGTTATGGGTTCATTATAACATGCTCAGAAAATAGCACAGTGCTGAACAGCCATAAAAACCAAACCAAGACATGGTAAGCACACGCTGGTGGTAAGCACTAGTACTATTGTTACTGTATTGATATTTCCCAACAGAAACATGGGGTTGGAGGACCGTAGTCTAACACAAAATCTCAAAGGGAGCTGCAAGAGATAATTTGACTTAAACATTTGCTTTTGATTTTGTCATTTAAAGGACATTGTTCTAAAGTGAAAGAAAAACAGGAGGTAAATTGGGAATTTTAGGAATTTTGCAGGCCTGGTGACCTTTTTTCTAACTCTGAGAAGACACTGTTTAAATAGCAAGAGCAGAGAGAAAGATGATAGAATGACACAGCGACTCAAGGATTTTGTTTATTTAGAACCGTGAAATTAGTGAGGTCACTCTCCTTACATGGAGAATTTCCTTACTCTTGGCATATAGGCGATGAGTTCATGTTGCAGTGGTTGGTGCCACATCAATACTGAACATTTTCAAGTTCTGCATGCTTTTTCAAATACATCTCTACTTCTTCACAAAACTGAATGTATTCAGCCTGTATGCTTATTACTCAGCTTGGCTTCTGGTTTCCTTTTAACAGTAGGAGGGGCTGTCTGATTAACACAGGCACATGTATTTAGAAACCAGAAAAATGGATCCCGTTAAAAAAATTCCTTAAAATGCTGCTTTTTACAAAAAGCAGTTACAATTGTACGTTAAATGAATCTGATGTTAAGTGTACTCTTGACACTAGCACAGACTGATTTTCTCGCTTAGATAAATTTAGCTTAGGTGGAGATTTTTGTGAAGTCAAATTTTCTCATGTGATTTTTCTGTCATTTCTGTTTCAGAATAGCTATGATAGCTTTTCTGTGGTGATTTTAGCTTACCTAATGCTACAAGTGTGAAAAAAATTAGTAAAACAGAAATAAATTTTGGCTTCCCTCCTGGTTTTGGGTGGTGTTAGAACATGACATTCAGTTTAGTTCTGATCTCATCTGAATTCCCTACATCTCTCTTAGAAAGAAAATGGACTTTGCTTATTTGGCTAAAGTCTGCAAGGCCTTTAACTTCTTTGTTCTTGACTCTTCTACCTCGTCCGCACCCTGAGCGCTGAATGGGAGTGGGGGCTGCAGTGAGTTCATAACACCACATTGCTTCTGCTCCTTCCTCCTCACACATTTCCTCTGCTCCAGAGTGGGTCCTTTCCACAGGCTACAATCCTTCAGGAAAAGACTGCTCCTGAAAAGACTTAGTGTGGATCACCCATGGGTCACAGGTCTTGTCAGAAAACCTGCATCCCCTCCACGGGCTGCAGTTCCTACCTGGAGACCACTCCAGCCTGGGCTCTCCATACACTGTAATTTCCTTCAGGTATACCCGCCTGATGCTGCATGGGGTCCTCCATGGGATGTAGAGGAGACAACCTGCTTCAGCATGGTCTTCTCTGCGGCCTGCAGGGGAATCTGCTCCAGTGCTTGGAGCTCTCCCTCCCCTTCCTTCTTCACTGACGTTGGTGTCTGCAGGGCTGTTTCTCTCACATTTTTCTCAACCCTCTCTCTCACAGCTGCTGCACAACATTTTTTTAACCTTTCTTAACTATGTTATGACAGAGGCAACACCTGCATCGCTCATGGGCTCAGCTTAGGCCAGTGGTGGGTCCGTTTTGGAGCCAGCTGGAACTGGCTGTGTCCAGCACAAGGGCAGCCCTTAGTCTCTTCTTATAGAGACCACCCTGCTACCAAAACCTTGCCAAGTAAACCCAATACAGTAATATAGAAAGCTGGTGTGTGGGTCTTAGAATATTATCCTTGTCTAAGTTTATCTATTAAAGCCAGATTTTATGCAACTAAAGTCCAGCAGAGTTTTGTCAAGAGCTTTAACTGGAATAAAAATAAGATGTTCTAACAGTCTTTGTTATCAGAAAGATCCTATACATTCATATTTCATTATAAATACCTAAAAAAAAAGATTTAAAATATTTCTACATGCTTTTAAGGAAAAAATGTTTTACCTAGGATCTTACTAATAGAATACCAGGAGCATGTTATTACAGAGAAAGTAGACGTGGATTTGCAAAGTACCACTATTACAGGGCACGAATGATCATTTAAGAAGAGAGAAGATTAAGAAGAGAGAGACCATTCGGAGATCTTGTCCTGACACATAATTTCATAAATTTCTGTCTAATTATTAGGATAGTTATATTGAACAACGCAAGGAATGATTGAGAACCTGAGGTGGTTCTGAGCTTCACTGACTGCATGAATCATAAAGGATGACTCTAAGGCTGAAGACTGTTGGAGACCACCGAGAGCCTGATGCTGGTGCCTGAAATATGGTGCTGTCATTTATGCTTCTGCCCAAAGCCATTCAGGCAAGTGAGATGACGAAATAATAGCACCCAGTAGGTGCAAATCACCTGTGCTTTTCTATGGTAGAGTATCAAAGTCTGTCTTGCCACACAGGAAATCTTAATAAGGCAAAGCATACTGTGATTCTGACTGTTATCAAGAAATATGATTTATAGCTTTGTAGGGAATTTATGAAACTACCTGAACTCTCTGAACCAGCTCGTTCTTATCTGAATACATTGTAGACTTAGTCTTGGGAAAGCAGCTGCCAGATGAGTTCAGGAAATTCACCAAGATGGGGATTAGGATTGATAAATGACTGTATATGTGCATACAGGATTTAACAGGGTATGGGGGAGGGAAGGAGAAAAGCAAAACTATAGCTGCTTGTGTGGGGATATATCCTGAGCACAGTGGACTACAGTTCACTCCAGCAGCAGGGATTGTATTTAATATTCTCTTTCTGGCATAGCTTAGCAACAGGTGTCTGCACTGACCTCTCTGTATTCTTGGCCAGAAGGTATTTACATGCTTTTCAAACACAATGGAGATGATTTTAAAATTTTACTTTTGTATCTGAGATAGTGCAGTGGTATCTAAATAAAATCTCCTCTCTGAATCAGTGCATTTCAAGTGTTCTTAAGAGTGTTGGAGAAGAAGTACTTAATTAAGTATCTCATTCTAACCAACTGTCTCAAGTTCAGCAGGTTTGTCCCTTGTGCTCCTCCTTGAAAAGAGGAGTGTATCAGTCGATGCCTGAGGAGAAAGAAAGAAAAAAAAATTAAAAATGTCGTAATAAATGATGTTTAATTTGGCTAAGATGCAAGGCATAAAAAAAAAATATTTAACTTATGAGTGGAACAAACAACCAGAAAAAGTGAGAGTATTTATACAGCTGACAAGGTATGCCCACCATTTGTTTAAAGGATTTGTAACCTTTATAGATCTTGTTGATTCTCTAAATCCTTCTGGCTACCCAAGGCACAGCTGTTGCTTGGATAGCTTTTGCTTTTTGTTTTTTTTTTTTTTCCTCTCCCTTCAAGTTTATTATTGCTATGAACTTTCCATGAGATAATACTTTTAAAACATTGGGAAATCTCATGCTAATGCATAATTCTTCAGCCCATTTCTAAGACACTGTTTCCTTCCAACCAATTTTCCCTTTTGTTCCACCAGCTGTCCCATGTAACAAATACATCCTAAAAGAAGTTTAAGGTGTTGGGTTTTATTTGAACAAAAAATGTCAAGAATGACAACCAAGCAGCTAGCTCATTTCAATGTAGGCACTAGCAGCTGGAAGGGAGGGGAAAAAAAAGAAGCATTTCGACAGCAAACTATGATCATGTGAAACAGAAACAATCCCATACGGGAGTAATCATCAAAATTTACACAAAAAATCTGAACAGTGCATTCATATTATTTTCACATTTGTTGTCCAAAATATTGTACTAATCAGAATTTTCACTGATTGAGAAACGTTCACAGAAAGATTTTAATCCTGATTTCAAGAGCTAATCAGTTTAAGCCAGAACAGAAGCATGCCCCTATGACCCTTATGTGCATTCACAACCAAGCTATTTATCTGGCATTTCAAAACTGAACACTCTCAATACATCATTCAGAAATGACCTGACAATGGCAGATGTTTTGATGGGCATATTCAGGGTGATTCCAACTGAAAAGTCATAAGCTGCTTGCAGAACCTTTGGGAACCAAAAGGGGAAAATCCAATATGTGTTTACTGTCTGCATTTATACTTTGTACACAAGTAGTCTCAAAGCCAAATTCTCTGACCAATTTTTACAGCTGTAAGGGTGCTTTTGGGGTCACTGGTGACATTCCACCTGTTGTGTATCAAAGGCTGAAAGCTCCACTGCATCTGGCTTGTTGACCTTCATCCTGGATATCTACACATGCACTGTTGACTCTGCAGATGCAGTTCTGGAAGTCTGTCATACAGACTGTGCAATACAGAAGATCACAGAATCTGGTCCAAATAAAAAGCTCTCCTGTCCCTTCCTCTCCCCATCCGCCGCCCCCCGCAAGCTGCCATGCATGGCATACCTTTGCTAAAAGTCCATAGCAGAGCCAGGTAAGCGGGCTTCTCAATATAAGATGACAGGCAAATTGCCATAGGATTCACAGCAACCTGGAGACTGCTATCAGGATCATGACATGTATGAAGAGTGCCTGTCCTTCCTTTTGTCTGTAAAGGAGAGAGACAAAATTAAATGTTTCACCACAGCTACAGCAAGGTGAGCTACAAACACCTTGCAACAAGAACAGATAACTGACTCAGAGGCCACAACACCTGGAGCAATACTGAAAAAAATGAGGCCTTATCCAAGGAGAGCAACTTCCTCAGGATAATAAGGGAGAGGGCTGAAGAGAGAGCTGCCTTCCTGGCTGGGTTAGAAGGGAAATATTTCACAGGAAGGTTCCTTCTATACACCATGTAGAAGTTCCCAGCTGCCTTAAATTTATTGGCTGGGAAGAAAGTTAAAGGCATAAAGCTGGAGATTTCCACTCTTTTTTTTTTATCAGGGACTACATGCCTTTAATACTGTACTTAAAAAAAAAAAAAAGAAAAAGTAATAATTGGTCCATTTTATTGAATATGTGGAAGCACAGTCCAGGATCCGAATTTAAGTTTTATCTGAAAAGCAGTGGAGGACAAGTTGCCCTGGTTTTGCTTATATTGATGCCAAATCACTTTTTAGCGGATTAGAGGAACTAACTTAGAACACAGCCTGTTTTTGTGTTCTTTATCTCTCTGTGGATACTTTGCCTAATGCTCCAGCTTGCGTGTGCATATAGTCTGACTAGACTCCGACAGATGGCCTGTATCAAAGTTTTTCTTGAAAGAACTGTGACTAATGTGAGCTGGCCCCATTAATCAAGTGTGGTCTGTATGGAAATATTCCCTAGCTGTGAAATGAGTAATTTCAAAAGGCCTCAGTTAGAAAGGACAAGCTTTCCATACACAAATGTTCTTTTTTGTGTGCGTGTGTGTGTCTGTGAGGCAGACAGTATCAAAAGTGTATATCTTTTGGGCTTATTCTTAAGGTGTACTCTGTAGTCACAATTTTTTATAGAACTATAAAGTTTACTAATTTGTGTTAACGTGTGTTTTTTTGTATAGGGCTTTTGTTGAGGGCAAAAGGTTTTGTTTTGGATGAGTTTCTCTTTTTTTAATTTGTTTCTGCTCTCTTAATTTTATACTCTTTGGGAAGTCTCTTAACTCTAAAGCTTTCCCATTGGCAAATGGGGACATAAGTACCACTTGGGGAAGGAGAAGTTTGTTCAGTCCACATCAGGTTTGTCGCACCCCTAAAATATAAAGTAAAATAAACCCAAACAAACAAACTAACTAAACTAAACTAAACTAAATTAAGCTGAAACAAAGTAAAATAAAAATTTGTTAAGAAAAAAAAAAACAAAACCCAACACACAACCAAAACCAAGAGGCTAGAACCCCAGAGAAAATGATGTTGAAGTGAGAAATTCAAAGGGTTCTGTAGCTCATATTTACTGCTTATTGTCACAAAGGAATATGACTGAAGCATTGAAATAGATAAGAGGTTTATATATGAAGTGAAGCTGAAATATGTATCTTTTCTGTAATAGTCTTTTTATTGCACAGATGCAGATAGTGAAATAGTATAAAGTCTCCTTCTACACTTATATATTGATTATGCTGTCTGTGTAGTCAGGAGAGAGTAAAAACTACCTCAATTGTGAAGAAACCTTACCCCTGTTTTTCCCAGGTGGAAAAAGAGCTGTGTAGGGTTTCATCTAAGGCTGAGCCTTACACCATTCAGGAGAGTATGACTTGTGAGATGAAATGACCTAGTGCAGTTGATTATAGTCTCTAGCCGTGGATGTGGCTATCCTGACACCCTAATCGCTCTCAGGTTTGCTGCTATGTCTCTTGTCATTCCCCAACTGCATAAGTAATAACTGGGAAAAATGGGAGCTAATGAAAAACTAATATGTGCACTGAAGGACAGAGGTGGTGTGTGGTAGTGGGGGGGTGGAGTAAGGCACAGCACAGATGCGAGAAGATCTTTTATGTCCTGCAGCAAGACAAGTGAGAGAGAGAGAGAGAGAGAGATAGATAGACAGACAGACAGATTGATTCCACACTTTGATTTTGCAGGATACTTCATTCTGCATTCTCCTATGAAAGCAGTCTTGATAGCACTTTACCACATTTAACATAACTTTTTAGCACATTGTAAATGTAGTCTATGAATTTGACTCTGCTACCTTTGCATTGACAAAAGCTCACTCCACAAATAAACCCACTGAAATACAGTGAGCTCTTTGCTCAGCTCTGTTGAGGATATTCTTATTAGTAACGTACAAGGCCAAAACACAGCACTTATTTTGAGTTCTGTTTAATTGCCTTTTCAGTCACTACTTATGAAGACACAATATCCCCATGGGGGTCTGTTTGAAAAATGAACTCTTTTCTACATAGCGAACTTAGCTTATCCTGCATTGCTGTGAAGACCACTAAGATTTATAGGATGCTAAAAAGATTGTTTAAAAATCCTACAATTGTTACTCAAGTTAGACTGAACTAATGCTGAGAGATGAAGTTGCTAAAATAGTAAGAAAAGAAGGATGTCGATAAGTTAAGATGACATTGAGGATGCTGGGGGAGAGGGTGGACTACAGAGTGAAAAATATGAATCCATTGCTCAAAAACTGGAAAATGTATTTACTTTCTGTCCAGTGCTTTGGATTGTTGCAGAGATTGATGTCAATTGAATTAAATTAATATCCAGGTCCAGACTCCTGGTGTTTGTAGTTTCTGAGCCTCGGGAATGCTTCCACCACAGAAAAAAATAATAAAAAAAATTACCAGGAATATAAAAATCTCCAAACCAATAACTTGTAACATTGCAAAAATGGGTGGAGCAGTAAATAACGGTAGGTACAAGTCCACTAAACTGACCAATCTGAGTTACTTGGTAGAAGGTATTAATCCAAGCTATGTTCATTTTTATGTAGCTACATTCACGTTCACAGAGCTTAAAATGAAAAAGAAAAAAAGAAAGAAAGAAAAGGAAAGGCTTAAGTCACACTTCATTACACAGGAAATAGTATTCTATAATCAGTGACAATAAGAAGGAACATAGTATCATTGAGATGGCCAGTAGAAAATGACCTTTTAAGATAGTGTTGTGCTTAAAAGGGGAATTGTTTGACTGTATTTAAGCATGGCAATTTGGTCATGCTAGAGATGTTTCTGAGGAAGTTTTGATGAGGTTCATTACTGTATACTGTTTTATTATATCCCTTTGGGAAACAAAAATTAAAAATTGAAAGGAATTGCCAAAATGCTAGTCAAGGCATGGAAAACCTGCTTTGCTATGGTTTTTTTTTTTCTGGGGAAAGAAGGTAAGGAGCTATTTTAATGACATTTTCAAAATATCTGTCTGGAAAAGAGTATATCTGACAGTAAACAGCTTTATAATCTAACAAGAAAAAAGGGCATAACAGAAATAAAAGGGAAAATTACAATGATAATAATAAGATGCATATAATAACTTAATAGTTTAATAAATTACCTAGTAAAGATGTGGTGTTTTCCTCAGTCATTTTAAGTCAATATCAATATTTTATAATTTTCAAAAAAATTTATAATTTTCTAAAAATTATAAACTCAGGAAATAGTTTTCGATGCTATTTAGATATCCCTAGGTAAACTTCATAGTCTGTTTTACATGGTCACCTTACATTGTGGTCCTTTTTGACACTAAAAGGCATGAATACTATGGTCCAAACCTACACATCCTTAAGGGTTAGTGGGAAAGCTTATCTGGAATTTCTTGACTTTCCTGAAGTAATAGTGGGCTCTAACTGCAGTTAGAAATGCTCCCAATGAGCCTGTCAGAAGAATTACTTGCTAAAACACATGTCCTTTAGCGTTTATTGCTTTACTATGAGTGACTGAATCAGCAGAAGAACATAAGATGGTATGAGCAGTGTAATGGTATCTAGCAAACTTGCAGAGGAGGTTGGAAAAAAATAAGAAAAAATCAGGTCCATTCAAATGCATCGTCCTTCAGCTTCATGCAGTGATTCATGGAGAACTATTAAAATGAATAGATCTGTTATTATTAACATCAGCTGAAGATCTACTTTCTGAAATCTAATAAAAGGATAGTTTGAAAGCAAAAGAGCTGCATAAACTGTATGCTTATACAGAAAATATTATGTCAACGGGCTTTGAACTCTGTACTACAACCTCAAGCCATCATACAGTTTTCTTTCAATGTTAACATTTAAATGTGTCAAAGTGCAACAACAGAATTTTCATGTGAAAATGAGGTGGCAAGATAGAATTCTTGTCACAGAGCATCATGTTATTGCAGGTTATTGACATGATTGGTCACAAAGCTACCTCCTAACAGACCTCTGCCTCTTGAGACAGTGAGAGGTTAATAGCAATTACAAGTTCTTACCCTTGATCCAAGATGTGGACCTGTTGGCATGCATCCAGAGGAGGGCCACGAAGATGATTAGAAGGATGGGACACCTCTACTATGAATGAAGAAAGACTGAGAGAGTTGGGGTTGTTCAGCCTGAGGAAGAGAGGCAGCCTTTCAGTAATTAAAGGGGGCTTATGAGAAAGATGGAGACAAACATTTTAGTAGGGCCTATTGTGATAGGACAAGGGATAATGGTTTTAAACTAAAAGTGGGTAGATTCAGACTAGATATAAAGAAGAAATTTTTTACAATGAGGCTGGCGAAAGGTTGGAACATGTTGCACAGAGAGGTGGTAGATGCCCCATCCCTGGAAACTTTCAGGGTCAGGTTGGACAGGGCTCTGAGTAACCTGGTGTAGTTGAAAATGTCCCTGCTCATTGCAGGGGGGTTGGATCAGATGACCTTTAATGGTCCCTTCCAACCCAAACTATTCTATGATTCTATGATCCAGTCTAGTGGTCAGTGGGTCTTCCAACTCTTTACTGGCATCAAGTGTATGATGTGGAGTCTCAGTACATTCCTGTCTCACCGTGACCTATTCCTTGTTCCTAGTTCCAGGATCTTTATTTTTTTCCACAAAATTTCTATCACTGGTCTTTTTGCCCACTTACGTCCAATTCCCTTTTCATGTTCCTGATGTGAGCTAATTTTCTCTCATACCGTTAACTTTCCTGTCCATGCTCTAGATACACAACTACCACCTATAATTTCTCAGTAACACCTGACCATGTTTTCTGTAATGCAGAGGTTCCCCGTCCTGGTCTCCCTGCCCACGCGAAGGAAGTGACTTAGATTTCAAATCCAAAATAATTTCCCTCTAAGTGTTGTTTTCCCCTCCCCTTTAATAAAGTCATCTCTTCCCTCCTTTTTCCGTATCTTGTCTCTTTCTGAATTGGACCTAGATCTCAAATTTAAAAAGTTTCTTACCCTGCTTGTCCTAACCTATTCCTGTTTCAGTTGTAACTTTCGTTTTCTTCTCACCTTTCCAGTGTGATACAGCTTCTCTTTCCCACCAAAAATCCATTTTTCCCAGTCTATTCCATTTTGATTTTCCTTCTCCTCAGCCCCTTCTGTTTTATAATAACATCATGTTGAGAATCTGAGTAAATGAGAACTCACAGCGATCTCTGCTATGGTCTGCTGTGTTACTTATCCTCAAATCAGTTTGTCTGAATTGAGTTCAGGTATTTCCATACTACTGCCATTTGCATGACTGCTGCTTAAACTCATTCTTTGAGTCTTAATTTGTTCCTGTCTTGTTTAAACAATATGTTGTTGTCTCAGAACAGACAATAAATATCACTACATGTCCTAATTTTGCCTGTCCTTCCTCCTTGTTTTCCCAATTTCTCTTTCCATGCTGTGAAAGATGTAGGCTTTAATTTAATGCCAAATGTAATGAAAAAATAAAAAAGAAACATAAAAAAAATATTAAGAACTACTATGGAATTTCATTGGTTTGCCCAAGAATCAGTGAAGCTGAGCACAATGCACACATGATAGTGGACCAGACTGTGGGATGCAGCTTCTTGTTTGGCTTGTTGAACTACTGGCTCCTCTGCATCCTTTATAATCTCATGGTTTATGATTTGCAGATGAGCCTGTGTATTTTCCCTTCCTTTCTTTCCTCCTTTCTCTTTTATGCTCATGAAAGCTATGGGGTTTATTGTCTTGTTTTGTTCATGGAAACAAGCAAATTTTTTCTCTCAGTCATGAATCTAGCAAAGAGGCAAATCTCAAAGGTTTAGCTTCTTTGTGAGAGACTTTTTTTTTCAAGCAGCTCTACATCTAATTTTCTTTGTATACCATCATCTGAGATTCTCAAGGTAGTGCTTATTGGCAGTGACCTGCCAGACATCCTGGGTCTTAAGGATGAATGAATAAATAACTTTGCTGAATGCTGCTGAATATGTGATAATGCAATTAGTATTCTTGCCAACTGAATTGAAAATGAGATGTTGCGTCTCCAGGGAACATTGTACCCCTTCGTAAATGCTTTTTTTTTTTTTTTTTTTTTTTTTAAATGCATCAGATACATAAGAGCTAAGCAAAAATGTCCATTATAAATTAAAATAGCTTTATACTGTATATTAGGTAGCCACTTCTGATTTGGTAGTTAGAGTTCAATTTGTATATGTATATGCTAAGACAAAACAGACAAGAATATGTTTCATTTGTTATTTTTTCATACAATTAAAATTATTATTGATAATTAAATACATAATTTTACTTTCAGACCAATACATATTGGATGAAGTGGAGCAAAGTGTAGGTTACACTGCACATTAACACTATCCCCAGGCAGAAGCAAGCGATAACTGCTTTGGATCAGATCAGTTAATTTCCAAGATCTGCTGAAGACAGTAGGGTATTTGGTAGAGCGGCAAGGAATCAGATTATACTACTAATAATATATAATACTTGGAATATAGAATGTGAATATTAATCAGCCTTGAACAGATTGGTTGCATACAGGTGCACAGGAAATAGTGCAGAGGATTGTTGCCCACTATTTTTCAGTAAAAATTAGGGGAAGATTTTCCTCAAAAACATACAAGAAGGCTGATATTCTCCTTGGAAAATCTCACAAGGGATGCGCATGACATACAGGCTATATATCACTTCCACTGCAACGGCTATAGACAATGACTTGAAACCCATAAAGAAGTGAATAAATTAGATATCTGTGCTCAGTAGGAAGGGTGAGGGGGAAGCTGACACATAAACTGAAGCTATTTGTAAAAATGATGATACCCTTTAGCTGAAGAAAATAACACAGGTGGTTCTCTACTTCAGCCTTCCTGACAATAACGTGAAGTATTTTGCTGTTCAGAATGAACAGGGAGAAAAAGAAAAGGAAAACAAAACAAAAACAAACCAAAACAAAAAAATCCCAAAGCCTCACAAAAAAACCTTAACAATACAGGAATACAGAAATTCTGCAGAATGCCAGAAAGGCATCCACCTAAAGTAGACACTCAGTGAGGTTACCCCACGATATACGCAGCTCCTAGGGAGCTGGTGATCTCATTTAACCCTGCTGCATAGTATAGAGAAGTAATGCAGCAGGTCAGTGACTAGCCCAGACGACAGTACCTGTACTGACTGAAATTAGTTTATTGTATTTCTCTACGGACAGCCAGAATCAGAAGAGGAATAACGGGAATATTATTTACATTACAAAACCTTCCCACGCCTGAAAAGCCCACTTTTATGGAAAGGGGTGCTGTCTGAACCAAGCCACCTTGTGCTGTTAAGTGCAAATAAGGTTTTCTGAGTAATTGTGTAGCTATTCAGTGCATGGATGGTGCAATAAGTCTGAGGGAAGGGGAAATCATATCAAAGAGTTCATTTTATGAACCACAGAATCTTGGTTCAGAGAAGGAGAAGCAGGACTGGATTCTGAAAAGCTCCCCAGCAACATTTTATCTTAGCTATTTCTCTTGCCGTTTTTCCCCTCGTACCATAAACACCAACTCTTCATCCCATCTCCAACCCTCAGGACTCTGTTACTCTCTGCCTGGAAATGTCGTCTGGGACTGAGTGATATGCAAGCTTGCCTTATCCCAAAAGTGTACTATTTCACTGTGAGATAAAGGTGAAAACGCACTTAAGCATGAGATGAGGATGTAACTGTGTCTTATACCAAAGTTTAACCTTCTCCAACCAGTGTTTTGTGGCTATGTTTTCCAGCCTGAGCATATAGTACTTACAGCTAAGAAATATTTCTGCCTTTCATTCATTTTGATAGATGGTACTTTGGAATTTGTGAGCTAATGAGTGCTAAAAATGGTAGCAAAATGTTTTCTCAGTCAGGAGTAAGCAGAGATACTCCCACTTGTTATATTTCTTTTTAAAAAGTTTAAAAAGTTTTATTTTTTCTTTCTGACAAATCCTTCTATCCCTTTGAAACTAAGGTGATATCAAATGCAGACATCAAGAAGTACAATATAAAGTGTGATGTGGAGAATTATAGAATGACGAGGAGCTCTACAGATGTCTATAGAGAACATTCTACAGAATATAATCTGATATATTAAATAAGCACCGTATCCTCACCACTTCCAGGTTCTCATTCTTTTCTAGGTGATTTTTCTCTTCATATCACAAAGAGAACATCTGATGCTGAGCAACTGAATTGTTAACATATCCATAGTATCTATCCAATGTATGTATCAGGATAGCTGTGAAGATAACAGATGTTCATCTGAAAACAATTTTTAGGGGAATAACAACTCCAAACAGTTTCAAAAGCTTCTCAGTTTCACCTTTTTTTTCCCCCTCTCTTAAAACATAAGACTTTTCTCACTAGGTGATTTTTTCCCCCTTTTTCTTTCCTTTTCTTTTCTTCTCTTTTCTTTTATTTCTTTTTTTTTTCACTTCTTTTGCTATAGTGAAGTAGACATAACCAGCTTTTTAGAGAGATATGTCCTGCTGATCAAGTTTTGATTCTGAATAACTCACAGATTTCCTGACACCCATAAATATTCAAGCTCAGTGGGTATTTGTGCTCCCTGGTATCTATAAATATATTGCAGATTTTGATTGTTTTACGATGGAAGTTTATTTTATTTTATTTTTGCCTCACAGTTGGCTTTGGGATTTTTTTTTCTGCTTTATAGACCCTTGTCTTTTTATTAGTTCTGTGTTCCCTGTTGATTTTATGTTTTATATTCCTGCTGTCACCACCAGCATCTCACTGTAAACAAGAATGTTGTATCTCAGTGGGTTATTTTCTGTTAATAACCTGTGATACAGTATATAAATAAACCAGAGAGGAGTCCACAGGTGCAATTTATTAGAGTTATTGCAATGTGACTTCAGTAATGTCCTCAAGTTCTTTAAAAACTTTGTTGTGTTCTGAGTTGAAGACGACAGCTATATATTGCACTTCTGGAGAGACAAATAAATATCAGTGTAATTAAATACATCCAAGTCCAACTTAATAATAATTGCAATTTCTCAGTGTCAATGCTTGGAGATCTATGTGTACCTCAGGATAATTCAAACAAAAGTAAACCTGTAAAGTAACATATTATCCGGGTTAGGCCAGAAGAATGAAACCAAGCCAAATGGCAAACCACACAATGGACAACCTCTGTCCTCCCTGTACTTACATCACTGTTAACTACACGATAGCACATTCTGATCCCTCTAAAACTTCACATAATATGGTCATATTTCAGACATATCTTATACCTATGGAGGAGAGTTGTGAAAAACAAGCAAAAAAAAATTCAGGTGTTGGTTGACTCTATCTCAAGGTTGCATTAAAGTCCCCAAATCACCCAAATTAATTTTTGAGCACGCTTTTTAAAAAATATGATTACGGTGAGAACCAAAATTTTATCAGTAATAATGTATCTGCTTGTGCACAAACAGAGAATAGAGCTGTCAACTCTGAAATGTCTATGAAGGCTACGGTGCTTTTCATGATTCACTGCTCTTCAGAAGAAATTAAAGCACAGAGAATCCAGTTCTTGATGTGAGTCAGGTTAAAGGAAAGAAACAGAGTGCTCAGAGCAGCTGAAAAGCAGTGTTTACCCTACCCTTCCTCATCCTTATAATCTGATGTGTTGACTCAAATAAAAGCTGTTCTGCCATTCAGAATGTTTTGGAATCACTCAGCTTTTTCAGAAGTCAGTCCTAAAAGAATATTTTGGAACTGTTTTAGCTCAATACTGTGATTTATAAATGTTCAACATTATACTTCATGCTCTTTTCTAAGGTTAAATTATAATTCATTATCTTCTCTAGAAATAACATCACTCCACAGAGAGTGCAGGTAGTACCATGCAAATGTGACCAGAACTTTTGACAAGGCATACAGCTAAAAGAGAAGCTTTCCATTTAAGGAAGGAAGTCTGCCTTCCTCCTCAAATAACGTAGACTGCTGGCATGAAAAATCAAGGTCATTGGAATGGTCTGAATGGGGCTATTTTACACATGTGGCGGCTGGAGATACCAGAAATCTTTTTTCTTTTTTTTTTTTTTTTTTTTTTTGGTATCAGATTTTAAAGCTCCTTTGCTGACATTAATAATTGCATTCTCATTAATACCTTATTCTCTCAATGACTACTGACAAATATCTGCTAGTAGTTGCTCAGCCAACTAGAATTCCACGCCTGTCCCAGGGTTGGCATGTTCAGTAAAATCCTCCTGAATGCCTTTGTATATTGCTGGCATATGCACAACCAAATTTTACCTTGTTATATAGGAATGAGTCCTGTGGGATTTATAGACATTAAAGTTAAAGATTTTTGAGTAGGCAGCAGGAGTTGAGGGAAGCTAACATCATGAAGTCAGCGCTTAAGTCCTATCTCAGCTTCTGCCTTGTTAAGTTGCTGGGAATGCTGCCACCAATATTAAAGGGAACAAGATCAGGCTTGTTTCTCCTATGTAGGCACAATCAGGATTCAATGACAGATGTGACATATCCAGCAGAGAGAGCCTTCACTGGCATTAGAGAGAACAGATCCTAGTCTTGTACAGTGAAAGTTCCAGACTGTCTTACAAAAAAGGAAAATCTCTTTTAACTTAAGTAACAAATGCATTGTCTGTATTACTACCATGATAGTTCTAGGCAAACAATATAGAATCCTAAAGGTTTTTTTTTATTATTAGTTTAATCACAACTGTTTCAACATCACCTTTAAATTCTATGGAAACATTTATGTATCATCCTTCAATAATACTCTGTGGGACTTCTATGAGAAAATAAAATAAAATATAAGAACATAGGTAAATGTAATTTACAATCCCTCAAAAAGGTACTAATATTTCGTATTTTTTCATCTTTTTTTGTTAATGTTTATATTACTCTGCACTTTGTCTAATTCATTTTTATTGTCATTACATTTCTTACATAAATGGTAATGGTGCAGTTCTTGAGTGTGTGAATATATAGACTTGCAGTGTGTACTTGATGTTGATTTTAACAACAGCAGGAATGCTTTTATGGTTTTCAATGAGGAAAGGATTGACCTGCAGTCTATCAGCTACATCAGATTCTGAAAGAGAAATGTGATGTACAAATATCTGATCCTATCCATGCTGATAGGTTCTTCATATTCTAAAATATCCAGTTGCTGATAGAAGCAAGGTGGAGATATGTTTCCTTTAAACTGTATTAACATTTTTGGAGGAAAGATTTTATCAGCCAAAAGCTGCCAGAAAGTTTTAATGGAATTCCATTCTTCTGGAATTTTTTAAAATGTTTATCAATTTCTTGATTGATAGTGTTTGCCTTATCTGTACTAGTGAATACACATATGTAGGAGTCCAGCACCCATATTGTGCCAAGGACTACACAGGAAGCTATAACACGGTGGAGAACATGACGAGTATGATGAATGGAGATTCATGTTCTAAAACAAATTTTGGACAATTGGTAATACAATTTTTCACCACATAAGAAGGAAAAAGTCCTTTGCAACTCTTTTCAAGATGACAGACGGACACCTCAAGCTTGTTTTTTCTTAATATGGTCCATGGGTTGTTAACTAATGCACTTGCTTATGATGGATAAGACACAGTTTGAAATCGATGTTGTCTATGATTGAAATGCATGAAGTTATGATGTCATTCTCTCAGATCTATTCATTCTGTATAAAGAATTAAATGTTTGTTGGAGTGGATCAAGAGAGTGATTCTGTTTCTAAGTTTTTGAGGCATTCACAATGGAAATTAGATATTAGGGTTCCAGTCCATGTCTGAATCAAGCAAGGATTTAAACTTGTATTTACCATTGCCTGAGCATTGTTCTAAGCAACAGAATGGATGGAAAAGGAAGAAGAAAAGATTAGAAGCATTTTTTTGGTTTTTTTTTCAGATCATATATTTCATCTTGAACTCAAAAAAATTTTTTGAAAAAGGTTTCACAAAAATGTCTATGTTCACCAACAAAGGTTTGGTTTTGACAAATTAATGTTTTCCAATTAGAAAAAAAATTATTAGACTATTTTGGACCAGATTACTGGTCCACTTACTTACATCAGTTTTGCAATGAAATGTAACAACATTTTATTCACTAGAATTTTTCTGAATTCATAGCAGAGTAGGAAAGTCAAGAAAAGTCTGGAATTCTTGGAAGGGGCTGGAAAATTAATTGGATAAAAGCAGAAGTGATGTTTCCAACTAACTTGAATATTTTCGTAACTGTCAGACTTCAGAAAAAGAAATTCTATATGCAGACAGAAGACTGGGTTTCTACAAAATGTCATAGCTCTGACCAAAGAATTTGCAAAGAAGAACTCATTCTCTGACAACTGTGTTTAGCCTCTCCTTTATGGGTATCTATTTCTGAGATAATTTTTTGTGGGCTTAGACGCACAGTTGAACTATACTGACTTAAGGAGTGACAGGTATGAGTCAGAACACCTTTAAACAGCAAAGGGTGATGTAAACTAATGCCTTCTATCCTGCATTTTCTCAGCTGGGCTCAGCTGATATGTGCAAACTTACTGAACCAGGGGAGTTCTTTCACATACCTGAACTTAAAGGTATAGTTTAAGCGTTTCAAATGAGAAATTGGACTGTCAGAAAAGCTTATGGTTCCTCAAATCAATTTCTGATCATGTATTTCCATTTCTAATTAAGAGTAACTTCCTTTCTATAACTCCTTATCATAGACACTGTTATACGTGATGTTAAACATTATTTCCCTATGCTCCCGTTCTAGGAAAAATGCTCTAGATACTCAGCATTCAAACTTTGTGGAGGTTGAAAATATTGCAGCAGTAGGCCTTTATTCCCAGTAAAGATGTATGATAATATGAGTCTAAAATGTTTATATAACACAATCGCTGACTACATGTGCAATTTTGCAGAAGGCTTAATGGCAATTGACAAGCCTCTGATGACTTCAGTTTTCTAGCATTTTTTGAGGAAGACAGAAATAACAATTAATTAACCGAGTATGCTTTTACATTTGCAATTTCATATACTATTGAAATTCTACTCATCAGGAGATAAGAAAAATATATATTATATCTGCATATGCTTTATGTGTTTTTTGAGTGGATAGCAAAATAACCTTTTAGCAGTAGTATAAAAAAAGTGTTGATTTTGGTATAAACTCAGTTTTTCCTAATCTTCCGTACCAATTTAGGCTATTGATTTTTTAAATATATGTAAAGTTAAGTGAATTTTATGCACCTATTTCAGCTACCCATATTGCACTAACCCCTTGAACTTAACACAGGAATATACTTAGAAATAAAATGATTTTTTTTCCTGGGGATTTCTTAATGCTCTATGCAATTGTCTGGTAACCAGAAATAAAAGCTTTGAAAGAGAAAATATACTGTATTTATATAGGCTTGTTTATCCATTTATTTGGCTTTGTGCTTTTCATGTATTTATTTAGTATTCAGTTTTGATTTCACGTTAATTGCTTTGCTTTTAAAGTTTCAGGCAGTTACTGGATAATTTCATGTGCAAAGGGGTTAGAGCTAAATCGTATAGCCAAATAGCAGAGGCTTTCTTTGAGAATGCTGCTGGAGTTTGGCTTCCATGTCACGTACTGGACCATAACATGTAAAATAAATGTCTCCTCCTGAAAGCTCTGCAGTGAGAGACTTAAAAAAGGGGGGAGGGGAGGTATAGAAATATATATATTAAAAAAAAGGAAAGACAAGAACTGAGAAGTTACTGAGAGAGACTACAATTCAAATGTGCTAAATCAATATGAGCTTACATATTTTAAGGATTTTTTAAATGCCAACAGATCAGTGAATAAAATTTGTGAATCTATTCAACGTATGAGAAATCCTTTCCTGAATTCCAGTCTGGTAACATTGCATTTTAGCAATAGTTGTGGTATAAAAATAGGCTTCAACAGAATGCATTAGTTCAAACCAGTAAGAAGAAATGGTGCTTTCTTTGTGATAAATTGACACTAAAGCAAAATCTTGGCAATCTCCTATATTATATAGAGGAGCAGTGATCAAAGGAAGAGGGATACAAAGAACTAGCACTCTCGTATATTCCGCAGTGATGCAAAGATATTGTCAGTAATGGTGAATACAATTACTACCAAGGAGTGCTGGGGAAATGCTTTTGAAACTCACATTTTGAATCTTTGCTGCAAGTTAGAAGGAGGAGAGTAAAAGGAAGCCAGACAATATTCAGATAGCTGCTACTATTTATGGTGGTTTAATTATACCACCACTTTTTCTCACGTAGTGATGTTTTCTCAATGCATTGCTTTTTATGCAGCCACTGGATGTGCAGAAAATTTTATTGTAATTATCTGGCTATTTTACAAAAAGATTGGGTGTTAAATTTCAAAATAATGTACTCTGCCTTCATATTAATAATATCAAAACCGATCTCTTTATTGTCAAGCACACACGAAAAAGGGAGGCTATAGGAAGTTTCTAGTTTTGCACTTTGTCAACCGTGGTTTACCCTCCAACAAAATTTCACCCTGATTCTTGTCAGCAGCAGTCAACACAAAGGAAACTTGCTGCACAGAGTATAAAACTGTGCATGAGCTTCAGCTTGTTTCTTTCCTGGATGTAGACTAAATAAAACAAAGTATTACTGCTCTGGTGTCTCCCTGGGGTCTGAAGATCAGGCATGACAACAGGTAGAAAAGCTGCCACAAAAATGATTGATACAAGATTGAAAAATGGCATTCTCCTTTTTTCCTCCCTTTTGAGTAATGCAACAAGCACTTTCAAAATCTACCCTTCACCTTATTTTCTGGGAAGAAGATGATATTTTTATTCTTTTATTTGTAATACTCTCAATAATGGCTATTAGAACTATTTCTAATCAAAAGACCAGATTCGTATTTTAGAAGTATTCTTCAAAGTGCATAAGAAGTATTTTTTGTGGAATCCAGAGACTCACATCATTCTTAATTTCGAAAAAAAGGAATCCTTTGTTTATGATAATATATTGGAAGCAACTTCCTGTGAAATATAAACCCAATAGAAATATTATCATTCATCATTTTGTGTGATTTCATCATAAGTATCAACAATATTTAATGTCTTTCTTAAAGTACTACTCGTGATGTAGAGAAAAAGACTTCACTGAGAGGTTCAAATTAACAATTTGTTTGGACTTCACCCACAGGTCCGATACGCCACTGTTGCAAGTTCTTATGGATACAATGGAAGAATGCACTATTGCAATTTAAGGGGAAAAGATCAAAACAATTCACAGAATACGCTATTACCACCTAACAAGTGATCCCAAAAAGTGACAACAGAAACCACCAGCACGCTAGATATGAATACCTTAAATGAGTGCACAAATCATGATCTTAGAGCATGCTAGACACCATACGTACGTTATTAAATCACTTACCCTCTCTCTCTCAGGTAAGGCCACTCAATCCCGGGAAGTTACCTTGCACAGTGTCCTGGACAATGGGGGGAAGAATCTCCTACAGGTCAGCTGTATCTTTGGAAGATTCCCCCCTTTTTCTCCCTGAAATTTTGGACTTAGATATCCTTTTTCGGGACTGTGCTTGAATGGATTACACTATCTGGGAAGGTTATCTCCGGCGGTTTGATGGCCCGTCAGATAGCAATGTTTATTTTGTGATGTCTGGTCTCACACTTACTGAATAGTGGTGGGACTTGACTTCAGGCTAAAGGCACCGTTCGGGCTTCGGTTCTGGTTTCGGTTCTTACTGTAATGCAGTGTTGAGACCACCCCAGGCTGAGCCATTTCCACAGCTGCCCCCAAGTTATCTCTGCATAGACAGGGATCAATAAGCGTCTGCCGAGGGGAGATGGAGCTGAGTCGAATGACAACTCCCTGCACCTCACCTTTTGTGTTCTGAAACCGGTTTAGCCAGGTGCTCCCATTCACTACTACCTTCATTAAATTACATGCAAATATATTTTTAAAAATAAAGACTTTTTATCCTGTTTCTTGTAAGTGAAACTTGAAAATATAACCTCTAATATGCTGAAAACCAGAAAAATATTTTTTGTGAATTATATAATGGTTTTTCAAATCCTGTTATGAAAAATGATTTTTGATAAGCCTGACATCTGACATATGCTTTTGAACATTTGCTGTTGATAATACAGAAGTCATAGAGTCTACCATTCGCATTTTTTTGAAGGGTGATGAACCATTTGGCAAAACAATTCGTTAAATTCATCTGTGCAAAGAGGCTGTAAGATATGTCTACCCCAGTGACTCAGTGTAAACTTCACTTTGTAACTGATCTCAGGGGCACTGGAGATAGGAAAAAAAATAGGCATGGGGTTATGTTTTGGACATAGGCCTCTTACTCCTTTAATCATTCTACCAGCAAAAAAGAGAATATACAGGCCTAGGAGGGAAGTATTCTAGGATCCCAAAAACTATTCCATCTTTAAAGAGCACCTCTTCTGTACTCTTTATCTTGGATAGGATGATTTTTTTCCCTTTCAAAAATGTAGCCTGATTCTTCTGCCAGCTGCTAAAGAGAATAAATGCTTTCAAAGGTGTTGTGGTTTAACCCCAGCCAGCAACTTGAACCACACAGCTGCTTGTTCCTCCATCGCCTTTTTCACCCCGCAAGAAGTTTGGGGGGGGTGGGAGGGTGGAGGTGAAGAGGGGAAAAAAAAGGGGGGAGGGAAAGGGAGGAAAGAAACTCATGGCTTGAGATAAAGACAGTTTAATAGAAACAATAACAGAAAAGGAAAAATAACATTAATAATAACAATGATTGTAATGACATGGGTCACTCACACCAGGTGAACTGGCACTGGGATCGCAGTGATAGCAGATTCCTGCCCCCCTGCTAACCCCCATTTATGTATTGAGCATGACATCTAAGGTATGGAATATTTCAGTGGTCATTCCATCGTTCCGTCTATGCTTTTATGAGAAGCTGAAAAAAAGTCCTTGAATAGTGTAAACATCACTTAGCAACAATTAAAAATAATAAGTATTTTTGACATTCTTTTCACAGTAATTGCTAGAAAGAAAAAATAACTCTTTCCCAGCTGAAACCAGGACAAAAGGAAATGGAAATACCTAAGAATTTTAATCAAGTAAAAATAATATTTCATAACTGCAGTGAAAACTGGACTTCAAATATGAAAACATAACTTTAAGAAAGTACCTGTTTTTATCACAAGTTTTGGGTTTGTTGTTCAACTGTTAAAATATGTGAGAAAACATAATGGATTAACTTAGTTGCTCTCTGGTAAAAACCAGCTGTAACAGCAGATAGCAATCTCTCTTTACCTTGAAGGTATCATTCATTACAAGCTACTTCCTTTCAGTCATGGTAATTTATAATGGTGGAAAATCACCAGGGAACCCCACTACTCATCTCTGAAATAACATACCATAAAAGCATGGAAATTAATATCCATTTACAAGGTATTCAAATCATGTATTTTGCTTGCAGTTAGTTTCCTTACTGGAAGCTGAAGGTAGACAAAGATGAAGTTCTTCTAACCTTGGCAAGGGAAATTATACCACAAGATCTTTAAACTTAAAGCAAGTGACTCAGGTTGTTATATTACATTTAAATTTTCATCTGTCCTGCAGTATCTTCTTGCCCATCATTTAAACCATGTCAGTCTCTGCCACTACCCCAGACAGCATCTATAGTAGCTCTGTATATGAACAACAACTTCCACTGAAGTTATTCTCTCCACAGAGAGATTTAGGGGTTGCACGACAGTAGAGAAGGATGGACTTCTGTGGTCTATGACTGCAAATGGGATTTATGTAATATGTTCAATAATTTAAAAGAAAGAATGAAATATAAAACTCCCCATAATTGTTCAGGGTTGTTGCTCTCTCTATTAGTTTTTGACCATGCAGCACTGGTTAAGATCAAGGTAAATCGTCAACAGCAGTGAGATAGAAAGGTTTGCCTTTTGTTAAAATCCTTCCAATGCTACACTTTAACGACGAGAACACAGATTAGTCAGGGTCAAAAATGTTTAGGTGTCATGGGTTTTCAAAATTCACAGTTTCCTCCCAGCGCAGTCCTGACACTCAGGATCCTCTGTTCATTTATTCTACTGAATTATCTCAGAATTTTCATAATTCTGCCATTCGAATGCTTTACAAATACTACTGAATTAAGCTTTAACCTGCTGGCACTCATGCAAGTCTGTCACAATTCTTTAGTTTCCTCAGGACTAGCACCAGTAGATTACTGTAAAACAACATTTGAACTTTTTATTTGCATTTCAAATGACAAAATACAATCTGCAGTACTCCTGATTAATTTTTTGAGTTTCTGGACAAACCTTAAGAGATACATTATTTGTAGACCCCTCCACCGCCCACACCCCCTGCCCCACATATATATATGAATGAGTGAGTGTGTGTGCATACATATATATAAGTATGTGCACATATATTTTTAATTTTAAGAAACTCTTGAGTATTTTAAAATCAAAATCACACAGCAGCAGATAGTAGGACAAATACTATTTTAATGAACCATATTCTGGTAAATTTTCTCATCTTGATGAGACCTAAGTTAGGCAACTACTCTCAATTAAGTCAGTATCAACGAAGTCAGCTGAAGAAATTCTCACACACTTCAGTCAGTGTAACAATCAGTCTCAAGATGACTGCCACAGTTTTATTTCTTTCAACTAATATCTTTTGCACTGTTATCAAAATCATGGTAGTTTTCTAGTTTGCAAATTATTTTAATATGAGTCCAAGAAAATGTGTAAAATGTGCAAATTTTTACTATGCACTAAGTCTGGCTGGAATGGAATTAATTTTCTTCACAGGAGCTTGTCTGGTGCTGTGTTTTTCAGATTTGTGACCAAAGCAATGCTGATAACACACCAATATTTTAGTTGCTGCTGAACAGTGCTTGCACAGCTTCAAGGCCTTTTCTGTTTCTCACTCTGCCCCCTCGGTGAATAGATTGGGGGATACACAAGAGTTTGGGAAGGTGCGCAACCAAGAAGATGACCCTAACAGTCCAAAGAGATGTTCCATGCCATATACTGTAATTCTCAGTAATAAAAAGGGAAAAGGGGTGTTTTAGCAGGATTGGCCATCTTTTGCTTGGGAACTGGCTGGGCATTGGTCTACCTGTGGAAGGTGGTGAATGATTGCCTTTGCACCACTGGTTTTGTTTTATTTTCTTTCTTTTTTCTTCTACTTCTTCTTTGCTTTAAATAATTTTTACTTTTGACCCACAGGTTCACTTGCTTTTACTCTTCTATTCCTCTTCCACCGTCCCGCTGCAGGTGGAAGAGTGAGTGAGCAGCTGTGCAGTGCTTAGCTCCCTAGTGGGGTTAACACAGAACAGGTTACTTACTAATCAATTTTTTTATTTTGGAAATTGCTATTTTTAGAAAAAATATTTCATGCCTTATGAATTATGTTAGATACAATAAGATTTCCTTTTTTTTTTTTTTTTTTTTTTTTTTGATTCTCAGCATTAAACGCTTGACAAATGTTCCAAGTCCAGGGTATTTAGTTTTTTCTTTCTAATCCACACTGTGTTCAATTCATAACTAGGTGCGAGCTACACTCAAAAATCTGGCCACCTGTTAGGAATTGAGCTAAGAAAACTGAAAGATGATCCAATACAACAAAAATTTAGGTTCTCTGGATTTTACTGAAACAGAACAATAGTACCACATGGTTAAGGTTTATGATACCAGAGCCAGCATAAGGTTTCCCAGCAATGTCACGTTCATCAGCAAAAAAGATCTCTTATGGATGTAGGTGGAGCAAAGGAATTGGGAAGGGACACAGAAGTTCTGTGGAGGTGGAATGGAAAAAATCAGTGGAGCTTTGAGACAATGGGAGGACTTGTATTTAAAAGAAAGAAGAGTCTATAGGGTTTCAGGCAACTGGGTAAACACTCAGAGGACTACAATGGTTTTATCTAACAGGTCTAACGCTGAGATATGAGAATCCATTTTCTCTTGCTCCCTATCACGTGATGTAAGCTGTCATTGATCCACTGATTTCACACTATATATTACTCTCAGAAGGAAGAAGTAGGTCTTCAGTTTTATAGTAACTCTGCTGAGGTCAGTATATGCACTAAAGGCAGTCATTGAAGAGGTAATCCTTTAAAAAACCCACCTATGTAGAGTTTCAACTTCACCTGATGAAATACAAAGCCAAATGTAAGTATTTCAAGCCAGCTTTCTTCAAGAGTAAGCTCAGATTTAGATACCTCCAAGTATTATTGTTTTTAAAATCCCTTTATGTTTCAGCTCCTCTTTCTTTTCTGTCTTGTAGAGGTGTTTGAATCTGTCAGTAATATAGTAGAGATTCTTCACTTCAGACAAAGTGACTTCTGAATAAACAAAGACAGTCACAAACTTCAGTGTTCATGCTAGCTTTCTGACCAGTTCATACAGTCATTGCAATTAGATGCTGATGTACATGCTCTTAAGTCTTTGGAGATCCTGTATTCATGAGCAATGAAGAGTCTGACTCAATACAGATGGCAATAATTCAAGTATTTTGGAGAATATTTCACATTAAAGATCAATTTATATAACATGCGATTTGAGTTGAGTTTCGACTCTGGCATTTTTTGCCATAATGTATGATGCTTCTGAATTGGAGGTTTATAACTGCAGTTCATTTGAAAGTCTTATTAAACACTAACTTCTAATGATGCAAGACATTACACAGGCATGCACACATAAGCATACACACTAAGTATAGGATTTCTTTACAGCACTAAATGTCCAAATGTAAAATTTGAGTATTTGTCAGTCAGAGCTACTTTCCTATGTCTGGTATTCCCAGTGTCAGTAAAATAGTAACATTTCTTTAAACAAGCAGAAATATTGCTAGTAATTCCTTTACCAAAAGAAAAACCAGATTGTATTTCTTTTGAATATTAAACATTGTTGCAAGGTATTTATGCAAGCATATAGTTATGCAATAATTCCATATTAATCTGCAACTACATGTATATATTAATTACTGTCAACATCAGATGAAGCGAAATGTGTACTTCAATGTAAGTACCAGGATAAAGTGATAGGTTAATCGAATTGCAGTCAGCAGAATCATATCTTAGAGAAGAAACAGAGGAAATACAGATTAGTATCAACATTCTGTTTTCATCACTGCACTTTCTGCTCTTCTCCTTTGCTGTCCTTATTCATTTTTGATGACCTGGCTCTTAGTTTTTCTAATCTTTTTGTACTTTTTCCCTCCTCTCCCTGACATTACTATTACAAGAACCAAAAATTCTTGCTCACAATTTATTTTCCCTTTGTACTTTTATTTACCAACAGGTAAGGTAAGAAGGCGGCTTTTTTTCCTAGCACTTAAGTCCAGCCTGACAAGCATAGGAAAATGTTTATAGCTCTTGCATACCAGAAACAAGTATATATGCCTTTCTGATTTCACAGGATAATGTTCAAAACAGCTCTCAAATTTGACTATTTTTCCATTACTAGACATACCAGCTTGAGATTCTCTCCTAGATGTGGGGTATCTGGATGTTGTGGTTTTGGCCAAACTGGCCAATGGCCGGCAACAGATTGTACCCCCCCAGCCTCTTGTGCATGGAGAGGAGGAGGAGAGATAAAAGAGATTTATGAGTTTAGAAGAAACTAAACTACTTTAATGAAATATTAAGAATAAAATAAAAAGGAAAGTAATGAAACAGATACAGTATATACAAAACCGTATTAAGCTCACAGGATGACATCACCGGCAGGCACTGGGGAAGTCCCAGACTGGACTCAGCAACGGGTGGGAACTGGTTTCCACAGATGGAGTCAGCAACACATGGATTGGGATCAAAGGCAGATGAACAGACAGGGTCCTCCTCGGACGTCAGCCATTGAAGGAAGAGAGTTGACCCTTTGATCCCTCAGCTTTTATACTGACCATGGAGCAGATGGGATGGAATACCCCTGTTGGTCAGTTTTGGGTCACCTGTCCTGTCCGCTCCTCCCTGCAGGTGGGATCCCTCAACGCTTTTCCGCTTCCAACCCTCCAATGGGGCAAATAACTAAATTAGCTGAGCTTGGTTGTTATAGCAATAAGTATACGTAAGATCCTTTCTGCATACCATTCCTTGGCACAAACTGTCTTTTCACTCTGAAAAAACAGCTTTAGACACAACATGCTGGTAATTTCAGAGAGTTAGAAGAGGCCTGGCTAAGAAATAAAATTACTGAACAGAAAGTTGGTTCTGTTTTACCTCAAACCAGGACACTGGATCTTATTTGATTCATGGTAACAGCAAGGACTGTAAAAGTTCCTTTCGACATTAATTTCCATCTTTTTAGTTACCCAGATCCATTCTTTGTACCATAAATGTGAATTTTACTTAAGGCAATAATGCTGCAGATTCTTTCAGTGGGGTAGGGACAGGAATGTAATGCGTAAAGGATTTCTACTGAAGAAAGTTCTCTAATAGAGCTGTGCAAAAGCTTCCAATCTTGTTTCTGATTTTTCTGAGCAGCTATTTCAGCTGGTTTTGAATCATTTGATAATGTGGTAAAATTTCATTTTCATGAGCTATTTTTAGCTGATTTCCTTATAAAGGACCATATAAAGTTTGAGCAGGCCTTGGAAAGGTAATGCTTATAATTCTTTCTTGCTTTTCCTCTCCTTCCTTTCCCCCTGTGCCTGTGTTGTTCGTGTAGTCTCCATCCACCCCACCTCCCCCACCTTCCCGTAATGCTTTTCCTCACCATGTACATGAAAGACTTAAAGATGTAAAGTCATTAATGATAAGAGCTGAAACTACCAACTTGTTGCAATGTTTAGTTTACTTTTCCTGCTCCATGCTCTGCACCAGCCGAATGGCATCCAGGGATTGCATTTCGTTTTTCATACTACGTTAGAACTGTGATCTTGTTTGAGAAGATGAAAAATCCAAAGCTTTTCTCTGGTTAAGTTATTTTTGGAAAGTGGTCATAAAGACATCTAGTCTGTTTTATTTTGAAACTTTAACCACGTAAAAGATATTATTTCCAAACATTTGTTAGATGCTTCATTATTATAGTGTTAGTCCTATATCTGACTATTTTTCCTTAAAATACTTACACAGACCATACACACACAATTAGATTTTGGATGGTAAGGGACTGGAGCAGACATACAACATAATGAATAAGACCATTACAAATCCCATAAGCCCTGGTTTTTAGAGGGCTCTTTAGGACTTATAGTTTTACATGGAATTGTAAAGAAAAAACTATGGAGGTTTGGGATTAATTTGAAAATACACTGGATCAGCAACCCAAACAGACAGCGGAGTATTCCAATTTCTTACAGACTTTCTTAAGAAC